>NC_057720.1:42447406-42491509 GCF_004010195.1 Chiloscyllium plagiosum | reverse complement strand
CTCATAAATGGTGAGGAATATGGGATTTTAAATTTGTACTGCCCCCCGGCACACCCCTTTAAATTTATAACGGAAGCCTTTTCAAAATTGATGGCTTTTGATGCCCGTCATATAATTATAGGGGGAGACTTTAATTGTATTATGGATCCGGAAATAGACAGGATTCCCAAGAGTACTGCAGGAGTATCTCCCAGATCTAGATAATTGGTGGATCTGAACAAAGAATTAGGATTAGTAGATATATGGAGATGTCTTCATCCACAGGGTAGCGATTTTTCTTTTTACTCCAATGCACATAAATGTCATACCAGAATTGATATGTTTTTTGCCCCCTCAATTTTTTAAAATTCCATATCATCCTGTAATATAGGTAGTATAGCAATTTCCGATCACGCTGCTGTATATATGGAAATCAAGGAGAGGAATAACGGGACATCTCCCCGGCACTGGCATGTGGACCCCTTCCTGATGAAAGATAGTAAATTTGTAAAGCACTTCTCTCAAGAGTTTAAAACTTTTTTAGAAATTAATTTAGGTACGGCTAGCAACCCATTAATGATGTGGGAGACCATCAAAACTTACGCGCGAGGTTTGATCATCTCCTACTCAGCAACCCAGAAAAAATTTAAGGGAGAACAACAGTGTCTACTCGAAGTTCGCTTAAAAGCAGCTCAAACAGCATACGCTGACAGACCTTCTATTATCAAGTTGCAAAGGATTACGGCCCCTGGGACAGCTCTAAACACCACGCTTACCCAAAAGGCTGGAGGGAAGTATTATTTGCAAAACAAAGGTTATATGAATTTGACGACAAACCGGGTAGATACTTAGCATTTCTTGCAAAGAAAAAAAAGGCCCCTCAAACAATCACGTCTATCAAGGAAAGTACGGGTATTTTGACTCATGATCATACAAGGATTAATGCAATCTTTAGAAAATTTTGTTCTAATTTATACAAATTGCAGGATTGTGAAGACAGGACTAGGAGGATGCAATCATTTTTTAAAAATTTGACCTTTCCGGATCTAACTCCAGAACAGGTATCGGTCTTCAATGCTCCCCTAACAGTCCAAGAAATACTTGACACAATCAGGCAACTTCAGAGTGGTAAGGCACCTGGCCCATATGGTTTTCAAGCTGAATTTACAGGAATATTGGCTGGTCCACGATTGGACGTGTATAACTACGCTTACAGTCAGGGCTATCTCCCGCCTTTGTTGAAAGAAGCAAATATCTCTCTTATCCTTAAAAAAGGAAAGGATCCAGAAGATTGTGCGTCATATAGACCAATATCCTTGCTAAATGTAGATTTCTAAAACGTTAGCATTGAGACTAGAAAGGGTATTGCCACATATCATAAAGGAGGATCAGACGGGGTTTATTAAGGGCCGTAGATCATCCAATAATATTGGAAGGGTTTTGAATATGATTCAAGCCTGCCATCAGGGAAAGATACCAGGAGTAGTAGTCTCATTAGACGTGGAAAAGGCATTCAACAGAGTTGAATGGTCATATTTGTTTTACACATTGGAAAGGTTTGGCGTTGGAAAGGTGTTTACCAAATGGGTCTCAACACTGTACAGTGATCCCAAAGCAGTTGTGGTTACCAATGGATTAGGTTCAGATAGCTTCAGTGTGGACAGGGGCTGCCGTCAAGGATGTCCTCTCTCGCCATTGTTATTTACGCTAATAATTGAACCACTAACAGAAGCTTATACGGGCTGACCCTAATATAACGGCCCCGAGGATTGGTACAGGTAAACATAAAATTACCCTTTATGCAGATGATGTTCTTATATTCCTCAGTAATCCTCTAAGGTCCGTACCTTGCTTAATCCAAGTTATTAATACATTTAGTGTATTCTCAGGCTATAAAATTAATTTCTCAAAATCGGAGGCTATGCCAATGGGTGGCCTTGCTATGATACCCCACTTAGTGGACGGATCCCACTTTCCCTTTCGGTGGTCCCTGGAGGGATAAGGAAAGACATCCAGCGATGGGGAGAATAGCACTAATTAAAATGAATGTCCTGCTCCGTCTCCTATACCCTATGAGAATGCTTCCGGTGATGCTGCCGAGGCTGGCACTACGTAAATTATATGGCTGGTTGGGTTCCTTTATCTGGAATCATAGACGGCCCCTCATTAAGCTGAAGAAGCGACAGCTTCCACAGGCAAGGGGAGGATTGGACTTCCCAGGTTTTAGGAAATATCAGTTAAGTTCCCTATTAAGTTACATAGCTGATTGGGTCTTGTCTGACCTGCAATCAATCTGGCTGGACATCGAGGTTTCTCAAGTAAAATGCCCACTTATTAACCTTTTATTTTCAGACAAGAGGAAAATCATTACGGATCATTGTAAACACTCTATAATACAAGACACAATTAAAGCTTGGAATATAATGCGGCAAAATGAGGGCAACTCACATAAAACATCCCCCTATGCGCCGATAGTGGGAGCATGGGGATTCCAACCGGGGTTTACAGATGCCACTTTTAAACTCTGGAGATCCAGGGGTATCTCATGTCTAGGGGATCTGTTTAAAGAAGGGGTCCTGGATGTCTTTAGAACTGCTGCGTCAGAAATTCGGATTACCTAATGGAGACCTCTTTCAATACTTCCAAATTCGAGATTATATACAGAAGAAGACTACATTATTAGATAGTCTTTATAAATCAGATAGAGAATGTAGAGTGCTACGGCCAATGGGGGTATCTTCCGTCAGTACTATTTATCATTTACTACATGAAGAAGTATCGGGAGTTATGGACAATCTGCTTAAAACATGGAATCAGGATTTGGGACTAGAAATCTCGATAGAAACATGGAATGACATTTGGGAAAATGCCAGAAGAATCACCATCTGCAACAGAACTCAGGCTACCCAGCTGAAGATACTTCATAGGGCCCATATAGCACCGGATCGACTGGCAGAATTTAAGGCAGGAGCATCTCCAATGTGTCCCAAATGTAAAATAGAGGTGGGCACTCTTGTACATTGCCTATGGACCTGTCATAAGATCCATAGATACTGCACTAAAGTAGCAAGTACCTGGACAGAAATTTTAGGAACGGAAATTAAAGTGGACCCTGTATCTCTCCTTTTGGACTTTTTAAACTTACCCTCCCTGGATATGCACGGGAAGAGATTATTTTCTATTCTCTCTTTCTGTGCAAGGAAAAATATTTTGGTAAACTGGGTGGCTGAGGGCCCCCCTGGACTTGCACATTGGCACAGATTAATTATGGAATGTATTCCCCTTGACTTCCTTACAAATATGGTGCACCAAAAGACCGAATTATTTCATAAAATATGGCAGGCCTTCTTGAATTATATGAATACAGATATTTCGGCTATCCTAACAAGGGCTTTTATTTAATTGAGATTACGAACCTGGCTGGTCCAGGGCCCCTTGGGAGAGGAATCGCGCACAAATACGGGTTTTATTACATTTGATGTTAACACATTTGAGCATGTATCTCACTACCCAATTTCTGTGTTATCCGTTCGGTTTTTTTTCCTCTCTCTTATTTGAATAATGTAAGAGACTTAATTATACACTCTGGTTAGTTGTAGGTTAGATTAGTAGTTAGTTGAGTTTTGTTTTTTTTTCTCGGTATTTTTCTTTTGTTAAATTTTGGTTATTATTTATTTAAGATTTAATTGTATATCAATGTTTGTACTTGAGAGTTTTGTTTATTTTTGTAAACTTGTAAAAATGTTAAATTTCTAATAAAAATATCCATTAAAAAAAAGTTGTTAGTTAATTATTCTCTGTTATACTTTAAGAAATAAAAAGTTGTTAACTTTTACCTTAAATAGTTCTTGGCCTCTCAAATTTTCACAGATTAATGCACGGATAAATCGTTTCTGTGTTGTTGGTTTAAATTAAGCAGGAGATTTTACTTAGTGACGTAACAAAATTTAACTTTGTCTTGAGAGAGCTCCTTGGCCTTGGAAATTATGGCAGCTAAATTAGGAGACCAGAATTATTAGATGCAACCATTTCTCTCCAACTAATCACTGGCTCCAGTTTATCTGACATCTACCACCTCATTCTCAACTGAGGGATCAAGTTTCTCACTTAAGTAGAATGGACAGACTGAGGTTGGGACCTATCTTTCTGCAGGAACCAACAGGCTGCATGGTTTTGGGTGAGGAGATGGGCAGGTGGGGCAAGAGAGACACACTACAAGGGAGGCAAGCGAAAGGTAGGCTGCAAGACAGAAGTTTTAAAAGTCTCAAAAAAGGAATACTCAGCTAACTAGGAAGTAGGAAAATTTGAAATCATTGAGATAATGATTTGGAATCTCTTGCTTAAGGATGCAAACATTCAGGACCTACAATATGGGGACAACATAGTGGATGCTATTATAAAGAAAACTGTATTTTAACTTAAATCTTAACTTTAAATTGCAGAATGGGATTGGAGATGCAGTAACAAGAGTAGTAATGGTTAAAATCAGGATTGAATCAATGCTCAAAAAGGGAACATCGGTGAGGCCACGTATGGAATATTGTGCAGTGTTTCGGTCTCCTTATCTGAGGAAGGATGTTCTTGCTATCAGTGGAGTGCAACCTGATATCTGGGATGGCAGAACTTACATATGAGGAGAGGTTGAAATCAGCTAATATTGAATTTACTGGAATTTAGAAGAATGAGGGGTCCTTATTGGAAACCTATGAACTCAGGTTAGATGGAGGAAGGATGTTCCCAATGGTGTGGGAGTCCAGAATTGGAGGTCATAGTTTAAGGTAATGGGGTCAACCTTTTATTACTGATATGAGACATTTCTTCACCCAGAGAGTGGATTCAATTATCTTGAGTGCACAATTAACAATCTGTGAAAGGAATGTGTGTGTCGGGGTGTGGGGGTATCAGTTATTTTAGAAAAAAACTTCAGTTGCTAACTTATACCAATTGTCTTTTGCAAATTTTAAAAAAGATAGTAGCATCTAAAAAAAAGTTTAATTCTGTGTGTTGCTTTAATTTTAATTAAGAGTTCATTATAGAAACACAGAGGAGATAGCACGCCTTCGCCATTCAATCCCTTGAGCCTGTTCCATTATTCAATATGATCATGGCTGGTCATTCAGTTCATGAATCTGATGTCACCCTCTTCCAATACCCCTTGATCCCTTTATCTACCTCCTTTTTGAAAAGACAATGTTTTGACCTCAGCCGCTATCTGTTGTAGTCGTGGATTCCACAGGCTCACCACTCTGTAGGTGAAGAAATGTCTCATTTCAGTAATAAAAGGTTTATCTCCTATCCTTAAACTATGACCTCCAATTCTGGACTCCCACACCATTGGGAACATCCTTGCTTCATCTAACCTGAGTTCATAGGTTTCTAATAAGGACCCCTCATTCTTCAAAACTCCAGTGAATTCAAGACTAACTGATTCAAACTCTCCTCATATGTAAGTTCTGCCATCCCAGACATCAGGTTGCACTCCACTGATAGTAAGAACATCCTTCCTCAGATAAGGAGACCAAAACACTACACAATATTCCATGTGTGTCCTCACCAATGCCATGCATACTTGCAGCAGGACATGCCCCATATGTCAACAAATGTAGGCAGTTTTACTGAATCAGAGTCATACAGCATGGAAACCAACCATCAGTCCAATTTGTCCATGCCAAACCAGGTTTCCCATACCAAACTCGTCCTACTTGCCCACATTTGGCCTCAACTTTTTCTATTCATGTACCTGTCCAAAATATCTTTTAAATATTGTAACTGTACTTGTATCTATCACTTCCACTGGCAGCTCATTCCACATACAAACTACTCTCAGTGTGAAAACATTCCCCTTCATTTCATTTTCAAATCTTTCTCCTCTCATCTTAAAATTACATGCCCTAGTTTTGAACTCACCCACCCTAGAGAAAAGGCCTTCACTATTCACCTCATCTATGCCCCTCATAACTTGATAAACCTTAATGACGTCACCATTGAACCTCCTACACACCAGTGAAAAGTAGCCTCAGCCGACCAGCCTCTCATTATAACTCAAACTCTCCATTCCTGGTGACATCCTGGTAAATCTTTTCTGAACCTCTCCAATTTCATAATACCCTTCATATAGCAGGGCAACCAGAAGTGTACACAGTACTTCAAAAGTGGACTCAACACTTAGAGTCATAGCTATGTGCAGCATGGAAACAGACCCTTCGGTCCAACCCGTCCATGCTGACCAGATATCCCAACCCGATCTAGTCCCACCTGCCAGCACCTGGCCCATATCACTCCAAACCCTTCCTATTCATATACCCATCCAAATGCCTCTTAAATGTTGCAATTGTACTAGCCTCCACCACTTCCTCTGGCAGCTCATTCCATACACATACCACCCTCTGCGTGAAAAGGTTGCCCCTTAAGTCTCTTTTATATCTTTCCCCTCTCACCCTTACCCTATGCCCTCTAGTTCTGGACTCCCCGACCCCAGGGAAAAGACTTTGCCTATTTATCCTATCCATGCCCCTCATAATTTTGTAAACCTCTAAGCTTGTGTACAAGATGATTAGGGGTTTAGATAGGGTTGACCATGAGAACCTTTTTCCACGTATGGAGTCAGCTATTACGAGGGGGCATAGCTTTAAATTAAGGGGTGGTAGGTATAGTACAGATATTAGGGGTAGATTCTTTACTCAGCGAGTCGTGAGTTCATGGAATGCCCTGCCAGTAGCAGTGGTGGACTCTCCCTCTTTATGGGCATTTAAACGGGCATTGGATAGGCATATGGAGGATAGTGGGCTAGGATCAGTGCAACATCGAGGGCCAAAGGGCCTGTACTGTGCTGTATTTTTCTATGTTTCTATGTTTCTATGTCACCCCTCAGCCTCCAACGCTCCAGGAAAAATAGCCCCAGCCTGTTCAGCCTCTACCCATAGCTCAAATCCTCCAACCCTGGCAACATCCTTGTAAGTCTTTTCTGAACCCTTTCAAGTTTCACAACATCTTTCCAATAGGAAGGAGACCAGAATTGCATGCAATATTCCAACAACGTCTGCATAACTATGAGACACACTAAATGAGTAGGTGAAAACGAAAATGGAGCGTCCAAGAAAATTACAAGAGACTCCCTCAGGGCAACAATTAATTGATATTTCCAATTCCTATCTGAGAAATGGAAACTCATGTTTGACATATTCCTGGAGATTTGTTGCGGTACCTAACCCAAGGATATCAGATCGTGGGACGCTGATGTACTATTTGCAAATGTTACAATACTTATGATAATACTAAGATAATCCAACACCGTAATAAAAGGAGTCTTTTTAACTTGTGGAAAAAATAAACAAACTAACTTTTAAATCAGCAAAAGAATACAAAAAAGACTCAAGGCTAAGTAATATTTAAATAAAAGCTACTCATGTCATGTTTCTATGGGATCGACTGTGATGAGAAATATCAAGTAAATCTTGTTAAAGTATCAAGATTGATAACTCTAAATAAAAACTGCAATCTATTTTATAACTTTTCCTAATACTCAGCAAATTATTACAAATAAAACAAAACCAAATTTATTGACCCCCAAATCCCACTGTTGAAGACCAATTTCAGAGAGGTGAGGAACAGTCTCCAGGAGTATCAAGTTCCCCTCCAGGACACACGTACATGGAGATGTTTGGAACTATATCACCATTGTTTCCCTATCCCTGGGTCAAAATCCTGGAACTCCCTTCCTAATACTAATGTGGGCGTCCTTTCACCCCAAGGACTACTGCGATTCAAGAAGACAGCTCACCATTAACTTCTCCACAGCAACTAGTTAACTAAGGGCAATAAATGCATCACATCTCATGAATGAATTTTTTAAATGCCTGATTCCCAGGCAATACTGAAAATGCATTACTTAACCATGTCACAGGGTGCAACACAGGATTTCTGGTTGGTTTCAAATTTTAACTTAATATTTCCATTTAGGAACTTTCTATAGTCAATTAATTGGAACCTCCGTGCAGTGCAGTGCAATTACCTGGTTGAAGCTCAGAAACCACAGCTAGGAAATTCTCAAAGACATCATTTAGGTGATATGATTTTTATTAAAGTGTTTACTTAAAGTTTCCCTGGGCCTTGGGAATAAACTGAGGGAAGTACAAAATAAAGAAATCCATGTTCAGAATTAAGGAAAAGAGTCTGGCAAATTACCAAGAATCCAGCAGAAAGTAATGACAATAGGAGGCAAGAAGGCAGATTCAAACCAACACAGAGATTGAAGGTGGAGGAGTGACCTTATAGAAGTTTATAAAATCATGAGCTGCATGGATAGGGAAAACAGAAAAGGTCTTTTCTCTGGGGGTGGTGAGTCCAGAACTAGAGGGCACAGGTTTTCAGCAGTGTGAGGAAAGATTTTAAAGGGAACTAAGAAGCAATGTTTTCATGCAGAAGGTGGCTGTGGAAATGTTATACACTGCCAGAGGAAATGGAGGAGGCTGGTACAATTACAAGGTTTAAAAAGGCATCTGGATGGGTACTTGAATAGAAAGGGTTTAGGGGGATATGGGCCAAGTGCTGGCTCATGGGACTAAATTAATTTAGGATAGCTGGTCAGCATGGACGAGTTGGGTTAAAGGGTCTGTTTCTGTGTTGTACACCTCTATGACTCTGTGACTCTAATTATTTCAGAAATATCTGCTGCAGGCAAATACCAGAGGAATCACAGAAGAGATAAAAACCAAAAGTGAAGGTGCCCAGCATGGAACCCGAAATCAAGTAAAGCATGCCCACATGCAGATGCTGCTAATTTAAAATGTTACTATATGCTTAAGGTAATGGTTACAGTTAGTTTAAATCCTCAAAGTCAAACCACATTGCTTGGAGACAGCACAAAACAATTCTAATGTATTAACAGCAGTTATGGGATCATAACAATTCAGAGCCCATAATTAATTCTGGCATTTAGGAACCGAACTTTGCCTTTCTTTTAAAGTAAAAATCGAGGTCAGTTACTGAACCCATTCACAAGAACCTCAGTGTAACACAAAAGAATAAAACATTTATTAAACTATACCACACTAGACAAAAACATTGGAACGACTTCATTACGTATACCAAAAAAAGATTCAAATTCACATTATTCCTTTTATCCCAGCAACATCCTAACAAGCAAACCTCAGTGAACAGTCACCACTATCTCCACATTAAAACTTCTGACTCAAGCTGGGATGCTTTATCTTCAGCTGAGACTTCTCCGCAAGACACCGACAAATAACTGCAAACTACTCACTGTTAATTTAACTTATGAGCAAACTTATGAGTTTCCAAAACGCAGTTTCTAGCTCAATTTCTTACTGGCGGGTTGATCTACTCTGGCACACAAGGGAATTGGGCCGAAAACATTGACTCTGCTTTCTGTGGACATGAGCTGCTGAGTTTCTCCAGCAATTTCTGTTCTTGTCTCACAAAAATTGAGTGACTTTCTGGACCTCTGTAACTCAGTTATGATAAGAGGATAGTGCAGAAGGTTGTCAAAGATACAACAGGATTTAGATCAGTTGCAGATATGGGCAGAAAAATAGCAAATGAAGTCTAATCTGGTTAAGGGTGAGGTGCTGGACTTGCTGAGATGAAATGTTGAGGAAAAGTATGCAGTTAATGGCAGGACTCTGAATGGCACAGATGGACAGAAGGATCTTGGGGTTCAAGTCCATAGTTCCTGAAAGTGAAGATCTGGATTGGGGGGCGGGGAGGCTTTATTCAATCTTGGCCATGAGATTGTCCAGATTGCCCAGTAACACAGAGATTAAACACTTTTGTGTTCCTCAGAGAAACTGCACACATGGCTTAAGGCAAAGACATTTTTATATCTTTTTTGAGAGAAGTACAGGCCATCATTACAGAGCATATTCAAACAATTACCAATCAATTTTAATGAAATGACTTCATTGACAGAAACTTAGCCCAATGATATTTCCTGGGAACCAACCTTGTTTTCCAACATCCAAGTACTCCTATCTGGCGAACCTAGTCTCTGCACCTGCACTTGCAAGGTCAGTTAGGATGGCTAGTAATGTCTTATATCATCTAGTTATTTCTATGCTGTAAAGGAAGCACTGCCTGTTAATCTCTGTTGAGACAGACTGTGGTTAGTTCAGCTTTTAGCAGGGTTAAAAGCCATTTTATGTAGCTTTAAGCAGAATTGTCAACTTGTAGCCTAGAAGCCATTTTGTCATGTTATTTGCATTAAGACGACAATTTATTGCTGCCTATGTTAGTAAGAGTATGTATTGAATGGTTGTTCCTGACAACAACTAGTTACTCCAACCTGTATTCAGATTTCAGATCTCAGATCCTCAAAAGTGGTCACAGGATGGTAAAGAAGGTATACGGCATGCTTGCTTTTATTGGTTGGGGAATTGAGTACAAGAGTCAGAAAGTAATGTTGCAGCTTTCTAAGACTTGGATAAGGCCACACTTAGAGAAATGCATTCAATTCTGGTTGCCACATTACAGGGAGGATGTGGAGGCTTTGGAGAGGATGCAGAAGAGATTTAACAGAATGCTGCCTGGATTAGAGGTTATGAGCCATAAGGAGAGGCTAGAAAAATTCAGGCTAGGCTAAAGAGAGACTTGATATAAGTCTATAAAATTATGAGATACATAGATAGGGCTGATGGCCAGAATATTTTACCCAGAGTTGAAATGTCTAAACTAGGAGCCATGCATTTAAGGTGAGGGGAGAAAGTTTAAAGGAGGTGTGAGGTGCAAGCTTTTTTTTAAAAACACAGAGTCGTAGAAGTCTGGAATGCATTGCCAGGGTGGTGATGGACGCAGATACGAAAAGGACATTTAAGGGACTTTTAGATAAGCACATAAATGTGCAAGGGAAATAGAAGGATATGGACCAAGGGCAGGCAGAAGGGATTAGTTTCATTTGGTGTCATGTTTGGCACAACACGTGGGCCAAAGGGCCAATTTCTGTGCTGTTAAGAAAAATGGAGAAAACGGATTTTTTTTTCTTCTACTTCTTATTCAAATTACTTACCCAAAAGCTCTTCACTTCAAAGTTATAAAACACACAAACACATTGGTTTCCAGACCTCTTGACAGCAAACACATAATTCTCATAATTACTATGAATTACCCTTCTTAACACTCAAAATCCAAAAGTTCAAAAATTATACATTGTTCTTAATACAGCACAACCTTTGTGAATGTAGTGCATCAATTTATGCTTCAGCACACTGCAAACACAAATGGATTCAACATTTTCAATGGAATGTGAACAGCCAGAGATTTTGTGTGAACTATTTGTCTGAAATATAAAATGTTAAAATTTTCTGGTTACTTTTAATAGCTGTCAGACGCTGGCAACAAGTCTGGTAGTATTTGGAAAGGAAAGGACTAGGGCTAGTCAACATGGCTTTGTGCATGGGAAATCATGTCTCACAAACTTGATTGAGTTTTTGAAGAAGTAACAAAGAGAATTGATGAGGGCAGAGCAGTAGTCCTGGGCTTCAGTAAGGCGTTTGACAAGGTTTCTCATAGAAGATTGGTTAGCAAGGTTAGATCTCATGGAATACAGGGACAATTAGCCACTTGGATACACAACAGGGTCAAAAGGTAGAAGACAGAGGGTGGTGGTGGTAGGTATTTTTCAGACTGGGGGCCTGTGACCAGTGGAATGCTACAAGGATCAGTGCTGGGTCCACTACTTTTCATCATTTATACAAATGATTTGGATGTGAGCATATAAGAGGTATAGTTAGCAAGTTTGCAGATGACACCAACATTGGAGGTGCAGTAGATAGCGAAAAAGGTTACATCAGATTACAAAGGGATCTTGATCAGATGGGCCAATGGGCTGAGAAGTGGCAGATGGAGTTTAATTTAGATAAATGCAAGATGCTGCATTTTGGCAAAGCAAATCTTAGCAGGACTTATACACTTAATGGTAAGGTCCTAGGGAGTGTTGCTGAACAAAGAGACCTTGGAGTGCAGATTCATATCTCCTTGAAAGTGAAGACGCAGGTAGACAGGCTAGTGAAGGCGGCATTTGGTATGCTTTCCTTTATTGGTCAGAGTATTGAGTACAGGAGGTCATGTTGCAGCTGTACAGGACATTGGTCAGGCCACTGGTGGAATATTGCGTGCAATTCTGGTCTCCTTCCTATCTGAAAGATGTTGTGAAACTTGAAAGGGTTCAGAAAAGATTTACAAGGATGTTGCTAGGGTTGGAGAATTTGAGCCAGAGAGAGAGGTTGAATAGGCTGGGGCTGTTTTCCCTGGAGCGTCAGAGGCTGAGGGGTGACCTTATAGAGGTTTACAAAATTATGAGGGGCATGGATAGGATAAATAGACAAAGTCTTTTCCCTGGGAGGGAGGAGTCCAGAACTAGAGGGCATAGATTTAGATTGAGAGGGGAAAGATATAAAAGAGACCTCTGCAACTTTTTCATGCAGAGAATGAGCTGCCAGAGAATGTGGTGGAGGCTGGTACAATTGCAACATTTAAGAGGCATTTGGATGGGTATATGAATAGGAAGAGTATGGAGGGATATGGGCCGGGTGCTGGCAGGTGGGACTAGATTGGATTGGGATATCTGGTCGGCATGGACGGGTTGGACCGAAGGGTCTGTTTCCGTGCTGTACATCTCTATGACTCCAGGCTGTTCCAGAACATGGAAAATCCTACTTTCCTTCAGTCCTTTGCATTCATTAGCTGCAGCCTTTGACATCTCTTCACCAACCCTTCTAACCTCACACTGAGTATTCCAAACTACTGAAAACGTTAAGTTCCTTTCCTCCCCTTATCACTCTCTCCAATCTTTAATAGTTTCCACAAGACCTTCTCCATTAATTGGCCACTTAAATGCCTTAACTGGCACAACCTGATGAAGGGTTTTTGCCCGAAACGTCGATTTTCCTGCTCCTCGGATGCTGCCTGACCTGCTGTGTTTTTCCAGCACCATTCTAATCTTAACTGGCACAATGGCAAGCAGGTCTCTCACTACTTACCCTGCCACTGGCAAAATACCAACAGAGTTAGGTAGAAATTGTGGGTGGAGGACCCTACCATCCCATCACACCCTGAACCACTATCCCAGAGTCAAACAATGCCAGCTAAACAGTAAAATAATAGTAACCATGAGGAACATTATTAGTATCTGCAGTGATTTGCATTTGTTTATATACTGTGTCATAGCAGTTACATCACTAAATTAGCAATGCAACAACCTGGCGCATAATCCAGAAATATAGGAGTTCAAAACCCACCACAACAGCTTGAGATTTTAAATTTGATAAATTCAATCAAATTAAAAATAAAAAGGCTTTACCTATACTTACGATCATGAAGTTAACAAATTGTCAAAAAGATCAATTTAGTACATTAAAATACTTTAGAAATGGATCCATACCCCATCTGACCTATGTGTGATTCCAAACCAACAACAATAGAACAATGAACATTACAGCACAGGAACAGACCCTTTGGCCCTGTGCTGATCCAGATCCTCTATCTAAATGTGCCGTCTATTTCCTAACGATCTGTATCCCTTTGCTCCCTGCCCATTCATGTATCTGTCTAAATATGTCTTAAATGATGCTATCATTCTCACCTCTACCACCTCCGCTGGTAACGCGCTCGAGGCACCCACTACCCTCTGCGTAAAGAACTTTCCACACATACCTCCCGTGAACTTTTCCCCTCTCACTTTGAACTCATGGCCCCTAGTAACTGGGTCCTCCACTCTTGGAAAAGGTTTGTTGCTATCAACCCTGTCTACACCTCTCATGATTTTGTAGACCTCAATCATGTCCCCTCCTCAACCTCCATCTTTTGAATGAAAATAATCCTAATCTAGTCAACCTCTCCTCAAAGCTTGCACCCTCCAAACCAGGCAACATCCTGGTGAACCTCCTCTGCACCCTCTCCTTTCGGTAATGTGGCAACCAGAACCATGTACACTAATTCAAACGTGGCCGAAACAAAATCTTATACAACTGTAATATGACCTGCCAACTTTTGTACTCAATACCCTGTCCGATGAAGGAAAGCATGCCGTATGCCTTCTTGACCACTCTACTGACCTGCGATGCCATCTTCAGGCAACAGTGGGCCTGAACACCCAAACTCTCTACATCAATTTTCCCCAGGACTTGGCCATTTACTGAACAGTTCACTCTTGATTTGGATCTTCCAAAATGCATCACCTCACATTTGTCCGGATTGAACTTCATCTGTCATTTCCCTGTCCAACTCTCCAATCTATCTATATTCTGCTGTATTCTGACAGTCCCTTCATTACCTGCTACTCCACCAATCTTAGTGCCATCTGCAAACTTGCTAATCTGACCACCTATACCTTCTTCCATTTATGTATATCACAAACAACAGTGGTCTTGTCATGTTAAAAGATTAAATTGGACTCTCTCTGGACATTAATGTAATGATAAAGGGTTAAACTGTACTGTCTTTCTCCAAGCAGCTAAGCATTCTGGAAGTGGGTGGGACAGACACTCTGTCTCACAGACAGCATGAAGGAATTTAGAAGACTGTCCACTGTAATCCACACTTCATTTGGGCAGCCATTTACTACTATTCCACTTCTATTATCGATTTAAACTCAGTCCCTTCCATTCAGAAAATGCTTTCATAGCCATCCCCCAGCCAATCAAATTCATTTGCATGATCATCCCTGGTACTGAAGTATATCACAGCTATGTTGTCTTGGGGAATCACGGAGTCAGGAAATCATTTGCATAACGATCCCCAGGAAAGGGGTCACCTAGCTGTACAGGCTTTAATGAACTTTAACTGTTTGCAGAAGTTGATGTGTGTGAAACCGTGTGAATGGAACCAGCCGTCCGGCACGGACTCCTGTGGAACACCACTGGTCGTAGGTCTCTCGGTCTCCATTTTGGGAAGCTCCCTTCCACTACTACTACTACTACTACTACTACTACTACTACTACTACTACTACTACTACTACTACTACTACTGTCTCTTGTTGCCCAACCAGTTATCTATTCATCTACCGTAATGTGGTTGATTCTTGAATGCCATCTGAAACAAACAAGCCATTACAGTTGCAGTCAAGAAAGCAACTCACAACCACCTTCTCAAGAAAAGAATTTGGACAAAGAACAAATACTACAGATGCTCGCAGCTGTGAAAAATAATGCATAGCCAATATTGATGTAACCTCTCAACAACAAATTAAGACAAATTGATTTATGGAGATTGGTAGCTCAGTTGGCTGAATGGCTGGTTTCTGATGTAGACTGACATCAACGGTGTGATTTCAATTCCTGTAGCAAGGGAGGTTTCCATGAAGGTCCTGCCTTCTCAACCTCACCCCTCACCTGAGGGATGGTGACCCTCAGGTGAAACCACCACCATCATCTCTCTCCAATGAGAGAGCAGCCTTTTGGTCCTCTAGGACTATGGCAACTTTACACGATTCATATAACTAACACAACACACGAGTATGGTGGAAAGAAAATAGCGTAAACTTAAAAATTAAGCAGCATAATAACTTAATATTGTCTAGAAAAAGAATGCCATTCTTCAATTTTGTGGCTTCCCACCCCAAACCTAAACAACCAAATTAAGATGTCTCACTAACAAGTTGCAGAAATTTTAAAAGCTGAATAGGAAAATCACAAATAACATATCCACTAGGCCAATCTTTGATGCTCTGTTGATGACAGTTGGGGATTCAATGATAGTAATGCCCTTGGAATGCTGAGAAGAAATGACAAGATTCTCTCTTGCTGGAAATAGTGTAAGAGACTACATCATCTTGTTTTTGAGCTATACACTGCAACTTCGAAAAAAGCTTTGGAAAACAAAAGAAGCCATCTGGTCAATATGAAACAATGGTACTTTTTGGGAGTGCTGAATTCAAACAACGTGGTATCATTTGTTATAGATTCTGAAAAGCTCAGCATAGCAACATCTCTGAACAGGTCAATTAGAAAATATCCACCCTGAAGAACTGGGCTCTTGTAATGCAGTGGTAGTATTCTGCATGGCATTGAAATGTCCATCAGCCATGATTGAATGCCAGAGTGGACTCGATGGGCCAAATGGCCTTACTTCCACTCCTATTTCTTATGGTCTTACCTCTGGAGCAAAAGGATGGGCTCAAGTTTCACCTGCTCTCCAGGTGTGTATTTACATCTATTAACAGGTTGAATAGAAAACATCTACTGTTAGTAATGCCCACAGCGATGTCCTAGATCTGAGACGACTGACATCCAACCATCATAAATCTTTAAGCAAAGTATGATTCCAACCAATGGGAAACTCCTCCTTCACCACACCCACCACCAAACATTAATGTGATCTGGAGTTGAGATTCATTCATCTACCATGGTTTGGTTTTACTATGTCATACATCAGGGAGAATAAAAGGTACAGGCATTAGACAGCAGTCCATGAATCGTAATAGGTAGCCTAAGTTTGTTTGATAAATTTGGAGTCGACAGTGAAAAGAAAACTTGGAACAAGGAATGATCCATCTCTAACCTTCTTGTGAAAGGCCCAAGGCATCAATTCTGGCCCTGAAAACTGCCCATTTTATCTGATTAACCTGGAAGAGTAGGTTAATCAAAAGTTTAAGCATGGATTAAGCTAGCAGTTTGACGCTCCTGCTGAGTGATAGGTGACATCAAAATTCAAATTCTAAGTAAAAAGATCATACACCCCAAAGACTGGCAAATCATATTAAACAGCATAGTTCTTTGGCTGTATGCAACAAGATACTAAATATACTCAACCAGTCTTTGCTTCCACAACTTCCAGTATCCAACATTAGATGAGATACAGTGACAGCACAGCATTTTCTAAATAGTCCTCAATGCACAAAAAATTATCCTGACAACCAAACTTCCGACAATTTAGCGTAGCCAATCCACCTGACCTGCACATCTTTGGAATGTGGGAAGAAACCCACGCAGACACTGGGGGGGATGTCCGTGTGGAGTTTACATAGTCACCCAAGGCTGGGATTGAACCCTAGTGCTGTGAGACTGCAATGCTAACCACTGAGTCACCCGATGTTTCGGTGGGGACACTAAATTAAGGATTCACTTTTATGGACATAAATATCCCATCATCTCATTTTGAAGAGGAGCCAGGAAGCTATTACTGCTATCAAGTCAAAATTTATCCATGAATTAAACTTAATTAAACCAGATTATCTGATCAGTGCCACAATGCGTTTCATGGAGCTAGCTGTGCCTAATCGACTCTCCCATTTTCTACATTACGACAGTAATGACAATTCTGAAGGACTTCATTGGCTTTGGGGCATCATGAGGTTGGGAAGGCACTATGCAAAGGCAAATTAGTCATAGCTTCCTTTAGTTTCAAATGAATGAGGACATCTGGTAAATGTAATACACAATCATATAACATAGAACAGTACAGCACAGGAACCAGACCCTTAAGTCCATGATGTTGTGCTGAACAGGACAACAAATTAAACTAATCCTTTCTGCCTGCCCTTGGTCCATAACTTTCACATGTTCAGGAGCTTATCTAAACACCCCAGTCTGATCTGCCTCCGCAACCATCCCTAGCGTAGGCAATCCAGCTGACCTGCACATCTTTGGAATGTGGACGGAAATCAGAGCGTCCGGAGGAAACCCATGCAGACATTGGGGGAATGTTTGTGCATACTCCACATGGTTGCACAAGGCTGGGATTGAACCTAGATCCCTAGTGCTGTGAGACTGCAATGCTAACCACTGAGCCACTGTGCCACCATGTTTCGGTGGTGACACGAAACTAAAGATTCACTTTTATGGACATAAGATATCCCACCATATCATTTTGAAGAGAAGCCAGGAAGCTCTTCCTGGTATCAAGTCAAAATTTATCCCTGAACTAAACTTAATCAAACCAGATTATCTTATCAATGCCACAATGGAGCTAGCTGTTCCCAGCTTGTTTTGCTGGATTATTCCCATTTCCCTTCTTGAACACAGGAACACTAGCTACTCGCCAGTCCTCCAGGATCTCGCCAGTGGTCAGGTACGATACAAAGATTTGGTCAAGGCGCTAACAATCTCCTCTCTTGATAACCTGGGGTAGATACTGTCAGGCCATGGAGACTTATCCACCTTTAATGCTCTTCAAGAGATCCAACATCACGACATTCTTGATCTCAAAATGCCCTAGCATATTAACATGCTCCACACAAATCTCACTATCCTCCATTTCCTTGTCCTGGGTGAATACCATAGAATCACAGATGTTCAGCATGGAAACAGACCCTTCGGTCCAACTCGTCCATGCCAACCAGACATCCCAACCCAATCTAGTCTCACCTGTCAGCACCCGGCCCATATCCCTCCAAACCCTTCCTATTCATATACCCATCCAAATGCCTCTGAAAATGTTGCAATTGTACCAGCCTCCACCACTTCCTTTGGCAGCTCATTCTATACATGTACCACCCTCTGCGTGAAAAGGTTGTCCCGTAGGTCTCTTTTATATCTTTCCCCTCTCACCCTAAACCTATGCCCTCTCGTTCTGGATCCCCTACCCCAGGGAAAAGACTTTGCCTATTTATCCTATCCACGCCTCTCATAATTTTTTTAAACATCTATAAGGTCACCCCTCAGCCTCCAACGCTCCAGGGAAACAGCCCCAGCCTGTTCAGCCTCTCCCTGTAGCTCAGATCCTCCAACCCTGGCAACATCCTTGTAAATCTTTTCTGATCCCTTTCAATGTTTCACAACATCTTTCCGATAGGAAGGAGACCAGAATTGCACGCAATATTCCAACAGTGGCCTAACCAATGTCCTGTACTGCTGCAACATGACCTCCCAACTCCTGTACTCAATACTCTGACCAATAAAGGAAAGCATACCAAATGCCTTCTTCACTATCCTATCTACTTGCGACTCCATTTTCAAGGAGCTATGAACCTATACTCCAAGGTCTCTTTGTTCAGCAACACTCCCTAGGACCTTAACAATAAGTGTATAAGTCCTGCTAAGATTTGCTTTCCCAAAATGCAGCACCTCTCATTTATCTGAATTAAACTCCATCTGCCACTTCTCAGCCCATTGGCCCATCTGGTCCAGATCCTGTTGTAATCTGAGGTAACCCTCTTCGCTGTCCACTACATCTCCAATTTTGGTGTCATCTGCAAACGTATTAACTGTACCTCTTATGCTCGCATCAAAATCATTTATGTAAATGACAAAAAGTAGAGTGCCCAGCACCGATCCTTGTGGCACTCCACTGGTCACAGGCCTACAGTCTGAAAAACAACCCTCCACCACCACCCTCTGTCTTCAACCTTTGAGCCAGTTCTGTATCCAAATGGCTAGTTCTTCCTGTATTCCATAAGATCTAACCTTGCAAATCAGTCTCCCATGGGGAACCTTGTCAAACACCTTACTGAAGTCCATATAGGTCACATTTACTGCTCTGCCCTCATCAATCTTCTTTGATACCTCTTCAAAAAATTCAATCAACCAATGCAAAGTACTCAAAGTATACTCCTTCTGTCTTTTATCCTCGAGTGCTCCCAACCTCTGCCTCGTTATCTTGTTTTTAACAGATGTATAGAATGCCTTGAGATTCTCTTTAACCCTAAATGCCAAGGTCATTTCATAGCCCCTCGTCGCTCTCCTATTTCCATGCTTGAGTCCTTTCCTGCTTTCCTCATATTCCACAAGCTCCCTGTTTGATTTTAATTTCCTAAAATCTTTCCATATATGTTTGTTTCATCCTGTTGACTAAATTCACAACCTCCCTCGTTACATAAAAGTTCCTTACCTTGCCATCCTTGTCCTTCCTCCTTTCTGGAACATGCTGGTCTTGACCCCTGATCAGTAGATCTTTAAACCACTCCCATGTGTCAAATGAGGACTTGCGTGATAACAGCTCTTTGCTGTAAACACTCCCTAGCTCCTGCCCAATACAATCCTGTAACAGTTATTAATTCCTCTCAAAGTACAATTAACAAACAAATTGCAATCATCACGGTATCATTGTGAGTACAAAACAAGATCTACTTGGATTGTTGCCTAATCCTTCCATTTGATACTATCTCGTTTGTAGATATGCTCTTTTTCACCATCCACTTGCAACTCAAATGGAACTGCCATAGATGTCACTCACCAAGAAATTTGCTCTGTGCCCAAAAAACATGCTTCCCTTAAAAATTCTTAGCTGTCCACAAAGCTCAACTTACATTTAGGCCAGGATACTTCTGTTTCAATCAAGGCAACTTCTCTAACACTCTCAGGCACAAAAACTAACCAATTCACTATTTTCCGAGAATACAAACTGCTAAAAACAACATATTGAGATCCTGCTTTTTCAGTTAGCTCATTATTTAAGTTTATTGTTGCTACAACCTGTATTAAAACAGCACCTATAATGAAGATAAACACACAAACCTACAAAATGTTAGAAGTATAAAATAAAATTGCAAGCTCGAGGAAATTAAAGATTTACCAAAGCTTGGTCAAAACCTAAGTTTTACAGAGGTTTCCAGGATAAGTTGGTTGAAGAGATAAGACGCTTCAAAGAAGCTTCAGACTATGCTTGACCAGCAATAATGGGCCAAAAGGAAGGAGATGTCCCAGGAGCCAGGGGAGAGGTTGGTTTGTAGCAGTGGAGGAATTTGCAGGCATGTAGAGCAGGTTTGGAGGTAGTGGTGCCATGGAAGCATTTAAACACAAGGATGAACATGTT
The DNA here is from genome assembly GCF_004010195.1 of Chiloscyllium plagiosum. Taxonomy (NCBI): domain Eukaryota; kingdom Metazoa; phylum Chordata; class Chondrichthyes; order Orectolobiformes; family Hemiscylliidae; genus Chiloscyllium; species Chiloscyllium plagiosum. The sequence continues at coordinate 42,470,829 of NC_057720.1, read as the reverse complement.
CAACTGGAATTGAAGGAGGTTAATAAGCCATATCAAAGTCAGGGTGACCAGCCAACAGGATAGAAAATGCATAAGCTTGGATTAGCTGATATATTAATGTGAATGATCCAAGTACACTAGGATATTATTGTAATAGTAGTTGTAAGGTGTTAAAGGTGCAGGTGAGGTAGGATTGGACATGGAAGTGTTCAGGGGTTGTGGGGTAGATGGGAGGGGCACATGCATACAGACAGAGACGGGGAGAGAGCGCAAGAGTGAGAGCGAGAGTTAAAGAAAGGGCAGGCTGAGGGGTGACCTTACCGAGGTTCATCCTGAGACAGGGATCCGGAAAGGAAGTGATTGGGTCACGAGGGCTGAAGGCAATAGGCGTGATCCTCTTCATGTTTGATATCTTATAATACAGATCAGAGGAGGGGTTGAAATTGGTAATAAAGAGATCACAACACCCATGTCCACTGAACACATGTCTGCAAATGAGTTAACAAGCAGGTGTGGAAGACATGGGAACAAAATATGAATCCATAAGGATTCCAGAGGCAAATGTGCAGTGCCAAGAAAAGAAACCCTAACTAGAGCTGCTCAGTCCTGGATTTGTCTGCACAACCTATACTAAAACAGTCGCTGACATTTCTTAGGTCAATCTTGGTGCTGAGAAGGGATTGGTGATTTGATTGACGAGTTTGGCAAATTTCTGGGACTGCACAACATGCTCATGAACTTCGCAAAAACAAGGTTGGAGATGAAAACAGCAATTTGCAAGGGTACAATTTGGACAGAAAACTTGAGGCAAGAAATGAGAGTGAAAAGAAACGATAACGTTGACCAAACTAAATGGAAATTGGGTCTCATGGACAAAAAGAAATTAGACAAAGAAAAGGGAATAATGGAAGAAAAGTAATACAAAAGAAAGACATGAGTATAACCCAAGGCCATAATATTGTCAATTCTCTTCTGATGGGACCAGTAATCTAATTTCAAGGGTCCCATAACAACGCAATATTTCATACTCACCCGCAGTCTAACACATCCTCTTCGGGAGCCTCGCATCATTTTATCCTTTGACTGGAAAAAAACAAAACCCATTTAGAAAATACTCATAGCAATTACATATTACAACCAAGCATAAAACTAAAACAAACAAATCAGAAATCAAAAATCAATACACTTAAATCCAAGTCCGAATGCAGCGAGGCCCTAGACAACATCCAGGCCTTGGGTGATAAGTGGAAAGTAGCACTCATGTGACATAAGTACCAGGAAATGACTACCACCTCCAAAAGAGAGTCTAACCGTCACCTTTTGATGTTCAATGGCAACACCTCACTGATTCCCCCATTACCAATATCCTCCAGGTTTACAGATTTTGAAAAATTTGTCGCTCGGGTTGTGAACAGGGTTGTAGATTTGTCCACCAAGCTCGGTGTGGTTTTCTGCAGAGGTTTCAACACCTCGCTAAGGTGACATCGTCAGTGCATTTTTGATAGTTCAGAATCTGGTCAACAAGACCAGCATGTTAAAATTACTCAACCAATGCCTCACTACTCACTTTACATTCAGTGGCCAAGTGTACAGACAAATCAACTGTACACCGATGGGGTCACCAATATCAGGACTGATAGCAGAAGCAGTAATACAACACTGAGAATGGACAGTCCTCCCCACCATCCAACCCAAACTCTAGAGCCAGTTTGTAGATGATACCTTTGTCATCACTAAACATATACAATTGGACGAAACCCAACACCACATCAATAACATCCTCACTGGAATATAGTTCACTAAAAAAGAAAACAATAGCAGATCTCTTTCCTGGATGTATTAGTGGAATATACACCTACCAGTGAACTCCAGACAACTTGTACACAAAGGACACCCTCTCAGACCAGATTCTACACCACAACAGTAACTTTAACAGCACCCACAAACAAAGCTGCATTCGAACACTATTTACTCCATGGACACACTGCAGCAACACACAACTCCAGAAGGCAACACAGGAACACCTGTTTAAACAAAATTGGTACCCCAAGACCACTTTCCTCCAATACTTAAGCAACAAACCTGAAGAAGAAAATACCAAATGACCAGACATCAGAGAAATGAATACCCAACTACACTGAGCCTCTAAGATTCCTAGGGGTCTAACAAGTAAACACCTTTCACCAGTTCCTCACAAAGGTTAAAGACCCGACACACACATGTAACAAGACAAATGTTTTAAAACATAGAACATAGAACAGTACAGCACAGAACAGGCCCTTCAGCCCACGATGTTGTGCCGACCACTGATCCTCATGTATGCACACTCAGATTTCTGTGACCATATGTATGTCCAGGAGTCTCTTAAATGTCCCCAATGACCCTGCCTCCACAACTGCTGCTGGCAACGCATTCCATGCTCTCAGAACTCTGTGTAAAGAACCCGCCTCTGACATCCCCTCTATACTTTCCTCCAACCAGTTTAAAACTATGACCCCTCGTGTTAGTCATTTCTGTCCTGGGAAATAGTCTCTGGCTATCGACTCTATCTATGCCTCTCATTACCTTGTATACCTCAATTAGGTCCCCTCTTGAAAGTGGAGGCTCATTCAAGGATATTTGACAAAGGCAATACTTAATTGGCAATAGAATAGTGATAATTGGAAAATGACTCCAGGAAATTATGACATCAAAATACCTTTAACATCTGCTGTGATTTTTTTGGGGGAAAAAAAAAGAGGGGAGGAAAGGGATTTAATCTCCAAAATAATTTAAGAAGAACGACCATTAGACTAATTCAACTGGCTGGGGAGTTAGGGGTACCATTAAACATACAGGCTTGCAAAGTGGAGATAATTGAGATAATAGAACAACATATGAAACTGCTAAAGCAATACAAGTCAGATGTTGAGCCAAGTGATTTACCTAGAATTCAACTGCAGGTGGATCATGTTTAACAAGAAAAGGAACTTGAAAGAGGAGCTTAGAAAAACAGCAGAAAGAAAGGAAAAGCACTTCACAGTGAGTGAAAATAAATGGAAAGAGCATTTCAAACAAGAAAATAAAGAAAATTTTTAAAACAAAACCAGCTTAAAAGACTGCAACTAACAAACTGGCCTGTGACTCTGGAGAACATTCTAATCATAAAAGATTAGAGTCTGATCCAAGACCCATTAAGGGAGCAGCTTAACTTTGTTCAAGCTGTCATAAAATTGGATAGAAGGGAAATAGAAGCATTTTTTTCATGCGTGAAATAGCTCACAAGTAAGATTGTCAAAAGAAAACTGAACATTACTTATGCAAAGCAGGTAGATGTGCAGAGCTCATGAAATTTATACCTTGCTTTCTAAGGAAACTTGCATAGTCTGAGGTGGCAAAAACAGCTTTTCTAGATGTTCAAGAATTGGGCCCTGAGACTTACAAACAGAAATTCTAGAATATCCAGAAGCAGCCTCGGAGAGTATTACCACTCTGGGTACCTATTTTCAAATCTCGACATGGCAGATGGTGGAAGTTGAAATCAATTTCTTTTTAAAATCTGGAATTAAGAACCTGCATTTTCGATGGTTAGAAAAACACATCTGGCTCATACATGTTCTTCACGCAATGAAATCCTCACATGGTCTAACCTGTATGGAACTCCACACCCACAGTAATGTGGTTTACTCTCAACTGCCCTCTGAAATGGCCTAGCAAGCTACTCAGTTGGATCAATCACTTCAAAGATAAAGAAATGAAACCAGACAGATCACCCAGCATTGTCTTTTCCAGTGTCTAGGTCAACGGCAGAAACAGCCCCATCAGCCCTACAAAGTTCTCCTTACTAACATCTGGGGACTTGTGCCAAAATTTGGAGAACAGTCTCACACGTGAGACAAGCATAGTCATGCTTATATAAATAGATAATGTCCCAGACAACACCATTACCATTCCTGGATATATTCCCATCCCACCAGCAGAACTGGTGGAATTAAGATACAGTCAAGAGAGAGTTGCCCCTCATTGTTCAGACCTTTGAATGTAGGAATTTGGACATCATGTTGATGTTGTACAGCATGTCGGTGAGGCCTCTTCTGGAGTACCTTGTGCAGTACTGGTCACTCTGTTATAGAAATTATATTATTAAACTGGACAGGGCTCAGAAAAGATTACCAGGATTTTGCTGGGAATAGAGGCTTTGAGTTACAAACATAAGCTCCAGTGAAAGACATCCCAGCCTAAGAGGTTGAGGGGTGACTTTCTAGAGGTTTATAAAATCATGAGGAGCATAGAAAAGGGGAATAGCAAAGGTGCTTTACCGGAGGTGGAGGAGCTCAAAACTAGGGGGCATATTTTAAGATCAGGAGAAAGATTTAAAACTGACATTAAGAGTAACCTTATTTTCAACACAGAGAGTAGTTAGTGTGTGGAATGAACTGCCAGAGGAAATGGGTGGATGTTTAAAAGACATTTGGATAAGTACATAAATATGCAAAGTTTGAAGGAATATGGATCAAACGCAGGCAAGTGGGAATAGTTTAGTTTGGGAACATGGTCAGCATGGATTAGTTAAAACTGAAGGGTTCTTTTCCAATGTTGAGTGATGTCATTCAGTCTCAAAACTGCTCCAGAAACTTTTCAGAGACATGTGAATCAATAGTAGCCTAACCATGACATTTCCCTTGGTGGTATGCTTGAATACAGTGACACTTGGGAGGACCACTTGGAACAACTGGAAGCTTTGTTGAAGGAATTCTGACAAATTTGTTTGTAAACAACACTAAGGTTATCTGTTCAGACATCTTTGGGAAAGTCACAAGCTTTTGATCAACGAACCAATGTTGGTTGCACCAAATTTCACAAAACCCTTCAAGGTAGCAACTGATGCAATTGATCACTGTGGAAGATTTTAAAAACCAAAATGCCAGACTATAATTAACAGAATTTGCAATTACAGCCTTCTTTGCAAGACTGTGAACATTGTGGGGAAAAACACAACCACTGATGCTGTGTCAAGAATGTAATATTGCTTGATTTGTCTACATATTAAGTAGGTATCAGAAAGAGCAAATGAGTGTGTAAATGTATCTTAATTTTTTTTATTTTGACTATGCCTTACAATGAAATCCATCGAGAAACAATTTTTCCAAGGGTGGAGGCACTTGATATTTAATATTGCTTGGAGACTGAAGTTTTGAAGGCTTGTGAAAAATGGATTTATTTCAAGTAATGTGAAAATACAGGAATGGTTTCTTTAAATTAGGTTATTTAAACGTTTAGAGTGGATATCAGAGTTGCTTTTAAGCAAGACCTCCTGTGAATTCCTGGTGATAACTGCACACTTTAGAGTGCGACGCTGAAAAGGTTTTATTTTAACTGTGGCTGGCTTAGTGTGGTGCTTGCTTTATCTAGTTGAGAGTTGAAACTTTATTGCTGGAACAGCACAGCAGGTCAGGCAGCATCCAGGGAACAGGAGATTCGACGTTTCGGGCACAGGCCCTTCTTCAGGAATTTCCTGAAGACCTCACTTTCTCCTCGAAAATTATCTAGTTGAGAGTTAAGTGAAACCAGTTGAGAACAAGCTGATTTGAGGGAAACAAGCTGCCCAGTTGATTTCTCTCATGTCTAAAATGTAATACTTTTGCTGAGCTCAAGATGAGACCAATTTCTTCTGAAAGAGAGCAAGTTGTATTTGCAAGACTTTAAGACAATGGTGTATAAGTAGTGAACTGAACCCCTGTACGAGAATATCAGAGCAAATACAGCCCTATCAAGAAATGCTTTCTTTCCCCTCTTTTCCTAAGAAAAAGAGAGAGTGCATTGCCTGTTTGAATGTGCATTTTGGGGATGTAAACATCTTTACTTCTATATTAATTACCATGTACATTAACCTGTTATTGTATCTTAATTGAACTTTTTTTTAAATGAAATCAGCCAATATTTGTGTTTAACGTATTTTGTTTAAAACCTGATCTAGAGAAGGCCTTCTTGGTAACTGAAAAAAAAACACATTTTATGTTGTGACCCATGGAGTAATAGGACTGGAGTAACAGTGCATTCCTCCAGCCTTGGTTGTAATTCAAAATACTTCTACTGGGAGTTGCTGTTCAGAGACTCTAAATTATGGTACTCGTTCATTCCTTATTGAAAAACTTGGGTTCTCTTCCTGCCATGTCTGAACATTGAAAGCCTTCACACGTTCTCATTATTGCTGAATCATGAAATGTCTGTTTCTCTACCTGGTATTTTATTTTGTCAGAGCGAGGCATTAAAGGACCCCTCATAAAATTGAAGAGAATGGAATTCAATGGAGTCTCTCTGCTGGCTAAAGTTCTAAATCATGCAAAGGAAAATACCATATATACCCATGTAAAAGTTGATCTCAGGCAAACGTTGATGCCTTATTTTTGGCCAAACGTCTTGTATTTTCCATACATCTCATGTTAAAGTCGACCCTACTATATCACATGATAAACCTCTTGCCAAGGAAACTGCATGTTCCCTTTAACCCACTTAAACAAAATTACATTCGTTCATTCATACCAGTAACTCTACTGATCGCTCTTGGTTTACTATACTGTGTCTCTATTCAGTCATTTGTAACTCTATTTAGCCCACTTGGTTTACAACAACACGTTTTGATTCATTCATTCATTCATACTGGTCCTAAGTTGATTGGTACTTATTGCACTTAGTTCACGATACATCCAAAAGTTAATATTGTTAAAAAGTTCATTTTTTAAAACAAATATTTTTATTGAAAAGAGATTTTTAAAAATATTACAATAAGCCAACACAATTAAAAAAAAGCCAACTGAACAAGATTACACCCACGTACATGTACATAAAAAAAAAATAAATGATACAGCTCAGCATAACAAAACAGCAGCTCTTGATCTTTGAGAGCGTTAAGGAATACATATTCATCTGTTGGTAATTTTTCCTCTCAAGATATTAGGTTCATTAGTTAAGATCATCATGGCTACATAAAAGCCCTCATTGGCAGATATACCTGTTTCTAGGTAATCCAAAAGTCCTCAGTTTTTTGGTGCACCATACGCATGAGAAAGTCTAAAGGGATATGCTCCAGGACTAGCTTACCTCATTCCGATAGAGCTGGGGGAGGGGGTTCAAACACCCAACACAATAGAGTATTTTTCCTAGCGCAAAAAGTCAAGAGATTAACAAGTTTTTTTCCATGTACGTCTAAGTAAGGATCCCTGGGCAAGCCCAGGAGAAGAGAAACCAGGTCCATCTCCAATTTGGTCCCTAAGATCCTCACCATCACACCTAACACAGCACTCCAAAGTGTATGGCAGGACCACATGCACTGACTAAGGGTGCCCGTAGTCATTCTGCATTTGGGATATACTGAAGATACTCACACTTTGAAGTTTGAGACATGATCTGGGACCAAATGGGCCCCATGAATAATATTCAACTGCAATGACATGGATCCTATTATAGATGGAAATCCTTCTTCTATTTTCACAAACATCGTCCTATGTCTCCGAGGAGATCTCAACCACCAACTCTCCCTTTCAGAACTCTCAAAGTTTCCCAGCCTCGTCCGAGGGACAATTCTCCAACAGATGATAAAGGGTGCTGACAGAGAGTGTGTTCTCAGCACTAAGCACCCTCTTCTCTATATAGGATGTGGAAATGTCTGTTAAAAGTGTGGCTCTTTTTTGAATAAAGTCCCTGATCTGAAGAGAATGGTTGAGGTCTCTACTAGGTAGTACATACTTAAGAGTTATTTGACCAAAGGACATCATGGTTTCTCCCTCAAATAAGTCACCCAAGCAAGAGACACCCCAAGCTGCTCATAGTTTAAACCTGGGATCCATTATCCCCAACTGGAAACCTGGCATACTAATGATAGGGGTAAGAAATAAAGTTTTGGCTATATTACCCTCAATCTGATGCACTGCCCTCTATGCTTTAACAGTATTGACAATACTGTTATGACAATACTCCGTAACTGCCCTTATTTCGTCTAAGAACAGCCTGCTTGAGAAGCTTCACTATCTAACCATACTGGCAATGAGTCCTTACAGGCCCAATTGCTAACATAGGATAAAAGAGAGCTTAATTGATAGTTTTTAATATTCAGGAGGTCTACTCACCCCAATCTATGGGACAGCTGCAATTTGGTTAACTTGATAAGGGGTTGTTTATGGTGACAAATGATTGAGCTAAACCAGCCATTAAGTCTCCTGTCTTTCTGGAAAAGATCAAAGGAAGCATTTGCATGGGGTATAGCAAATGAGGGAGGACATTCATTTTAATAAGAGCTATCCGACCTAGCCAGGATATTCGAAGTGCCTCCCATCTTCGAAGATCTTGTTTAAATTTTGTCAAACAAATGAACAAAGTTCACCTGAAAGAGATGATCAAAGTCAGGAGTAGTGAATATTCCAAAATAAAGTTTAACAAAGCTTGCACAAGCTCGGTAACCCCTCTGATACTCTTCGCAGGCGTGCAAAGTAGAGTCAGAAGAGAGACCCCATCAAAGAAAATACATCCCCTTTATACAGATCAGTTGGCAATGCTTACAGATGCTTTGACCACTCCCCCATAGTCAAATGCCACTCACAACAACCCCCAGTTACCCAAAATCACATATTACCGCAGGTACAATGGCAGGGTAAGATCATCCTTGGAGATAATGCAAACGCTAATGCCCTAATCCTGGGGAATCATTATGCAGACAATTTCCCGACTTAGATGATTCCCCAAGACAATGCAGGTGTGACGTACCTAGTTTCAGGGGATGGCCAGAAAGCATTTCTGAATGGAAGAGATTGAAAGATAGCTTAACTTGAAAACAGCAGGGGGAGTATTAGCAAACGGCTGTCTAAATGAAGTGTGAATTACAAATGGATGGTCATCCACATTCCTGCAGGCTATGAGACAGAATGTCGCCCCACCCACTTCCAGAACATTGAACTTCACAGTCCAACTCTTTACATTAATGTCCAGAGGGATATTCCCATTTAATTTTTAAACATTACACAGGTTCTTCCCTTTCTTAAGGATAAGAGAGATATTAGCCTCTCTCAAGAATGGTGGAAGGTAGTCATGACTGTATGAGTAGTTGAACATGTTAAGCATCGGCCCTGACAATACATTTGCAAGTTCTTTATAAAAAAAATCACTAGGGAGGCCATCAGGACCAGGTGCCTTTCTGCATTGATGCTGCTTCACAACCTCCTGCACCGACAAAGGGGCATAAAGTATGTCGCTTGTTGAGGAGTTACCCCTGGAAGATCCAAGTTCTTGAAAAAAAAGACTCCATCCTAACCCATCTATCCTCACAACACTCAGTCTGATATAATTTGGAGTTAAATTTCAGAAATGCTGCATTAATCTTTTTGGAATCGCAGGCACGCGATTAGGGGGCACGCTTTTTCCTGGCAAGATATGCTAAATATTTGCCCGCTTATCACCATGCTCAAACAACCTCTGCTCTACAAATCCATTCCCTTCTTGGCTGTCTGTGATTATCTGTCGCTGAGCCACCAAGGATCTATCAAAGTATGCCCTTGCTGCTGCCCTCAACCATATCTCAAGTAAGTCTTGCTGCTCTCCCTTCTGCCCCATTCTATTGGCGGATTAAGAAATAATTATCCTCCTGGCACAAGCTTTAGCAGTTTCCCAAAGAACGGATGGGTTACTGGCTGAATCTGAATTCATTAAAGAAATACTTCATGAACTTACCATCCTTATGAATAAAAAAGGATAGTAAGTTCATTCGCCAGTGTCTCAAACCTGTTATTATGCCCTTAATCTTAACCAATAAGTATACTGCTGCATGATCAGAGATGGTAATATTCCCAATTGTGCAGGACGCCAGCGAATCTAAGAGTTCTGCAGGGGTAAAGAAAAGATCAATCCTAGTGTGACACTTGTGCAGGTTAGAGAAGATCCCTATCCATAGGGTAGAGCTGCCTCTGGACATCCTCCAACCCTAGTTCCTCACACAGATCCACTAATTGCTTAGATTGCAAAGAGGGCATGGGGGGCCTTTGGGCATTCTGTCTACCGTGGGATCCATAGGATAATTAAAATCTCCCCCATGATAATGTGCCATCATGCAAGATTATTCAATTTGGAAAAAGAATCTACCAGGAATTTAAGGGGGTATGCTTGGGAGCAATAAACATTCAAAATACCATATACTTCCCCACATATCAAAACTTTTGAGGATTTATGAACCTCCCATAAATGTCTTTAGTACAATCGAGTAATTTAAATGGAAGATTCTTCTTAACAAGTATGGCCACTCCCCTACTCTTAATATTAAAAAGACAAAAAAAAAAGAGAAAAATATTGCAATAGGCAATGTCCACCTCTCCTTTTTAAGACTGGAAAGTAGCTTTTTCTTCTTGACTGGCAAATGGTTCCCCCTAACGTTCCAAGTACACGATATAAGCACATCATTAGCCACAACACTCTCCAATAAGATTTGAACTCTGGAGAGGAAGAACTTGAATTACAAATCGCTGAGCATCAAGGGAAAAAAGACTCAGAACTTAAAAACTACACAAACTAAAACCACTACAACTAACAAGCTCTCAAACTTTCCAAAACTACAAAAGAACTTTCAAAGCTCCAATGGCACTCAATGGGGAAATTTACCCCCTCCCTGCCCATTGGGGGCACTTACACATTCCAAAACCTTACCTTCTGCCCTACTACCAATATGGCAGCCAGGGCAATTAACCACAAAACCCAGGCTTGACCTGCCCTTAGATAGGCATTCAGCCATCACAACCACCTTCAAAACTCCTTTGAGCCACACCCCTGACACAAACAAAAAAAAGTGAAAATAGCAATGTTAACGAGGAAATTAAAAGCAAGTACTCTACCCACTCCAGACTATAATTTAACACTGGTTAATACCAGAAACACCAACAAACTTTAAGAAAAAAAACATTATCTTTATCCATTAAAGCATCCAGCCTACTTTAATGTGCCAGCACTCATCCCTTGATTTGTTGAAGCTTACCAAGTTAAGAGAAATGACTCATCTGTCCTAACTCTGTTTCTGGTTAGTTAGTAAACTCTCTATTCATCTTAGCAGATCATCTCCAACATCTTGAGCTCTCATATTATGTAGTCACCTTTAATGTGGCACCTTATCAAATGCCTTTTGGAAATTCAAATGGAGAAAGTGAGTTTAGTGATAATAAAAATTTAAATGCTGCTGTTTTGATTCTGTATTAGACTTAAACTTGGTATCATTCCCAAATTAAATCACCCACGAACAATCGCTTTTGACCTTTGTCACTCATGATTATACCACCACATATATACAGTATAAAAACTAAAATTGCTGGAGAAACTCAGCAGGTCTGGTAGCACATGCAGAGAGAAAGGAGAGGTAGCATTTCAGGTCTAGTGAGCCTTGTTCATACAATCGAGTAAATGCCTAATTGCAGCAATCCACAGTTAATGTTAACTCCATCTAATTTACATACATTCAGTAAAAGTGTCAACTAAAATTAAGTATCAAATAAACATCATGGAAAAACAATTCTGCGAAGTTAAGAGGTATTGATCTTTATCTATGCAATGTGATTATTATTAGTGAGTTTATGGGTCATAATTAAATGATTATTTTGTATCAGTGAAAAAGGAAGGATATGGAAGCTAGAGAACATGGCAAATTAAATAGTGCCATCTTCAAAATGTGACCATATTACAGAGGTGGTGGTGCTGAATGTCTTAAAATGTATAAAGGTAGATAAATCCCAGAGACCTGATCAGGTGCACCCCAGAATTCTGTGGGAAGTGAGGGAAGTGATTGCTGGGCCCCTTGGTGAGATATTTATAACATCGATAGCCACGGGTGAGATGCAGGAAGACTGGAGGTTGACTAACTTGCTGCCACTATTTCAGAAAGGTGGTAAGGGCAATCCAGGGAACTAGAGACCAGTGAGCCTGACGTCGGTGGTGAGCAAGTTGTTGGAGGGAATCCTGAGGGACACGATGTACACATATTTGGAAAGACAAGGACTGATTAGGGACAGGTCAGTATGGCTTTGTGCGTGGGAAATCATGTCTCACACATTTGATTAAGTTTTTTGAAGAAGTAATAAAGAGCATTGATGAGGGCAGAGTGGTGGATGTGATCTGTATGGACTTCAGATGGCCAAGAAATGGCAGACAGAATTAAATTTAGATAAATGTGAGGTGCTGCATTTTGGAAAGGCAAATCAGGGCATGACTTATACACTGAACGAAAAGGTCTTGGGGAATATACAGATCTTTGGATAGGCCACTATTGGAATACTGTGTGCAATTCTGGTATCCCTACTACAGAGAGGATGTTGGGAAACTTGAAAGGGTTCAGAAAAGATTCACAACAATTTTGCCAAGTTTAGAGGATTTGAGCTATAGGGAGAGGCTGAATAGACTGGGGCTATTTTCCCTGGAACATTGGAGGCTGACAGCTGATCTTATCAAGGGTTATAGAATCATGAGGGGCATGGGTAGGGCAAAACTACAGGATCCTCTCCCCAGGGTAAAAGATCTGGAGGACATTAGATTTAAGGTGAGAAGGGAAAGGTTTAAAAGGGACCAAAGGGGAAAACTTTTCCTCACAGAGAGGAGTGTATGAAATGAGCTGGCAGTGGAAGTGGTGGAGACGTATACAATGAGAACATTTAAAAGGCATCTGAATGGCTGTATAAATGTTAAGGGTTTAGACGCATGTGGGCCAAATGCTGGCAAATGGCACTACATTTATTTAGGACATCTGGTCGGCATGGACACGTTGAAGTGAACAGTCTGTTTCCGTGCTGCATATCTCTATGATTCTAAATGGGACATTTGCAGTTTTCCAAATCACTCGAACCTTTCAGAATCTGCTGAGTTTTGAAACTTTGCCAGCAACACAATCACTATCTATGCTACTACTTCAAGAGCCTAGGATGCAATGCAGCTTGACAGCCTTTAGCATGAGTTTTCCAAGTACCTGTTCTTGAAGTGAGAGCCTTGTGCCCCTCTCTTTTGTTTCTATTTTTGGGAGAGATTCTGCGCCTTCTCATACCCAGACAGAAACAAAATGCTTGTTCAAAGTCACTCAATTTTTGTTCCCCATTATTAATTGTCCTGCCTCATCTTCAAAAGAGAACACATGAACGTCTCGTCCTTTTTAAATACTTGTACAAAGAGGTTTTTTTACTGTTTTGAGAGAGAGAGAGAGCACATGACAGAGAAAGTGAGAAATAGAGAAAGTGAGAAAGAGAAAGACAAGGATGAAGAGAAAGAGAGGAGGAGAGGAAAAAAAAGGAAGTGTTTCAACAGCACCTCCTAGATTTATCATCTCTACCATTTAGGCATTTCCTCATTGTTGGGCCAAAATTCCAAACACTTCAAATTAACTAACAATAGATCCACCACAACATCTGCAATCATTGAAGAAGGTCGTTCATCATGTTATCAACTTCGAGAAGGCAGTAAATGATGGATAATAATGCTGGACTTATCAGCAATACCTCTATCCTTTATATGGTAAATACTTTTAAAGAATTTAACAAGACTATTTTCTCTTTCTCCCAATCACCAACTTCTTCCAACTGAGATTGTGCCTTGGTGTTTCAATGCTTCCGCCACCATGAATAGATGATCTTGTTTTACTCTTTTCACACAATACTACATAAACATTTAGATTCTGTCGATAAAACCGTCAAATGAAAATCTGTTCATGGGTCCTACTCAACACTGAGAAAACTAATGTTTGGAAGTTTTGGGACAGTTTCAAACTCAGCTGAGTAAGACAGCTTACTCATACACCTCAGCTGTTCAGCAGATTTCAATCAGCATTATCACTTGTACTACTGCTTATACTTTCCAGCGATAAGCACAGTCTTGTGCAAAAATGTGTTGCGCAAGCATCTATACTCTTGTTATAGTTTAAAATATGCATGCAAATAACAATAGCACTTTAATGGCATCCAGAACTTTTTTCTGAAATACATGGAAATGAAACCTCAAAACATTACCACAACTGTGGCAACCAAACAGACTCCACATTGAGTTAAGTAACTTTAATTCAACTATCAAAAGGAATGCAGAAAGATATGAACAATCATAGTTTACCATTAACACAAAACAAAATAATGCTAATGCCGTAAGTCTATAAGTAAAAGCATAAAATGCCAGAAATACTCAAAATGGTCTAACAGCATTACTGCATAGAGACAGTGTGACATTTCAGTTTGATAACCCTTCACCAGAATGTATTATCTTCTATAAACGATTCAAGACCAAACTTAGCTCATTTTGACCTCATACAAAAATGGAAAGTGCACTCAGTAACTCCAAATCCACTCTGGATTTCCAGAACTTTATTAAATTAAGTTGCTAATGATCTTTATCTCTTTTAACCTGAACACACTGGCAGTGGCCTATGACTGATTTGCTAAGTGAAATAGAGGAGTTATTTATGATTTGATAACCTGCCCTTCTATGCCATTTTGAGCAGAAAATAGGGCAGAGGCCTAGATATGCACACATTAGCACAGATTTCTCAAAAAAATAAGATTCAACACAAGAACATACTGCCATTGCTAGATGGACAAATATACTTTGTACTCCAACTTGCTTTTCATTCTGATAGAAGAACTTGAGCGCAGAAGTGATATTAGGGCAAAGAATCTTGATCTCTTTATTTTAAGCTTTTCAACAATAATGATGTGCTACCAAACTTTTCAAGGAACTCATATTGGTGAAAAAAGAGAGACTGGAACAGCTGCCATGGAAAATTGTTATGTTCAACAATGTTTTGGGAAATCAAATCTATGGAAACTGTCCTGCTGTGAAGGAGCAATTAAGGGATGCAAAGATGGGGCTGTTTATGTTATCAAAAAAAAAACACAAACATCACTCTGTCAGCATCCATTACTTTCAAACAGTATATACAGTTTCATTCTTCTCCACCCAGATGTGATATTTTATCATTCCTGCTATACTTCCCAAATGATGATGTCTACTCCATTCCATTGTTAGCATCTCTAATCAAATTTCTTTTATTATGAAAATCATTAAGAGATGCCAGACATAATTTTATAGTAAAACATCAGTTCCTTTAATCTTATTCATCCTACTGGTCCTCAGCCAAATATTTATTTCATAATATTCAAATCTCTTTTCATTCCTATGGTCTTTCTGAATCACTTTCTCCACCAAGTCTAATATTCCTGAGTAAGAGACTATGTGTCGCTCCTTTATTACAGAGAGTGTGACGATGCTGTAGTTTTTAGAGGTTATTTTGTCCAGGTTCCTTTGAAGAGAGAGATTGGACAGTTAAGACTGGACAGTTAAGACTGAGTAAATAGCTTGGGAGGCCTTCAGTATTTTTTAAGAAACAGCCTGAATGGGTGTAGCCAGCTCTCACAGATTAGGATTTCTGGGTTTTGACTTTTCAATAGCATCAGAAGCTATTGGGGTCTCAACAGAGTTGGAAGCATCAGTGAATGTCTCCTAGCTGCTACTCTCATTCTGAATTTTCTCTTGATGTTTTTTTCCTCCTGGATTAAAGAACTGCATGCAAGAATCGGTGTCTGAATTCTCCTTTTTAACAACAGATGTGTTTGTGGGATATTACTAATTGGCTGTTCTGCTATAGTAATAGTTACTGTATCTATTATTCTGTTAAGTATTCTAAATTCCTCGTTCTTTGACTGTATGTTAATGACAGTGCTTAGATAAATTTTGTCTTGCTTAACGTCAAGTAGTTTGACCAGTCGCACTGTATCTCGAACACATACTTCACATTTCCCTTTAAAAATAACAAAAAAGGTTTAGGGTCTATGCTACCTTCTTAAAATATTTTGAGGGGTGTGATCTGGTCCATAACATTGACAAAGGGTTTTATACCTGCAAGAATGACCATATCAGCTGTTCTCAACATGGCCAGACTTCCTGGTCCAAATCACTTCACTTCATTCAGTTCACAATAATGCTCCAAACTTACTCCTACCCTAAGCAGTCTCTTCATTCCTTATTGCCAGTTTATATCTTTTCCTTTTGAAAACATGCTTCAACTTTCCCAACTCTTTAGGAAAAAGATTTCTGTTGCTCTTGTAATGAGCACTCTAATTCCCTTACTCAAAAATATTAGAGAATCATCAAATGATATTAAGCTGGAGCTTTTAGTGATGGAGCATTAATATCAATTGTTCTGTATGCAAGTTACAGTCATAATAAAAAGCAGATCCCAGAATGAAATTGGTCTTGATGGAACATTGGTTTAATTTTTGCAGTTGGTTAACGTGGTAGTTAATCACTGAAATATATCCATATGAGCCTAAAGATGTTTTTAAAAAACAGCACATAAATTATATAAATTTGTTTAATAGTTTTGTATGTTTATAGAACAAAGATCTGAACACAAAAATCAAAATAAAGTGTTAAGCTATTTCCTAACCATCCAGCACAGAGACTTAATTCCAGAAAAATGTCAATGCTATTTCAGCTAATGTCCTTGCTAACTAACAGATCCTCTCACCACTGTTTCATAGTTCTATGTCCTTCCTAAATGTCTGTATGCTTCAAGATTCAGTTCCCAATTCATGTCATGCTATAGCCAAGTCTTCCACACAGTATATACATATTTCAATTTGCACTCCCAGTTCATCGATTTTGATTCATGTGCAAGAGATACTGAAATATTATTATTTTTCTAACTTCTAGTCTTATCTATTGCTTTGCTCTTTGATTTATACCCTGAATTCCTTCCTGTTGTTGGCTGTTTGTAATTTCCAGTATTAATACTTTTCTATTTTTTCCTGGTCTCTATCTTTTATTTACCCCATCTTCCCAAATGCAGTCCCTTACTGCCACTATTTAAAAGCCTCTCCACTTCCCTAGGTCTTCTGCTCACAAGAACACAGGACCCAACACAGTTCATGCAGAGATTGTCCCCATTGGTATGTATCCAACTTTTCCCATTGCTGTTGTAATTGCCCCACAAACTGATACGCACTTTTTGACAATCCTAATTTTCAGAACTGTTTTCAGTTTAGCTTCCCAAAATCATCTTGGTGCCAAAGTACAATAAACTTTGGAGAAATTTCACTGAATGTTGTGATGAAAACCTCAGGTGAATACACTTTCCGATATAATTCAGATGATTATATTTAATTTCAGCTAGCTCTTGTTTAAGTAAACTGCAGCAGAAATTCAAGTTTAATTACAGAAATATTTATATTGTGCTTTGTCCTGTTGAAAGGGAACAACTGCAGCTTTTCGAGACAAGAAAGTTAACATTTTTTAGCTCTGCTGCTTTCAACAGGTAGCTAATAAACAATATATTTATCCCTAGATTTACTATAGAGTAGCAAAATAATACTAACCTGCTCAGAATCACAAATTACCTAATCTGTTAGCAATATCCCTATTTGGCAATCAAGATTTAACAAGTGTTGTTGAATCTTCACAACTTAACATTATAAATACCAGAAATAAAAAATGCAAAATGGTGAAAATGCACAGGTCAGACTGCACCTCTGTAGTGAGAAACTGGTTAAAAGTTTCTCATTGAAGAGCTTTCATTGTCATCCCGTTTCCCCCCTCAGTTGAAGCGGAACACTCAGAGACACCATACAGTTTACCTTCATCTTTATTCCAGGCCCTGAAGGGAGAGAGAATGATTGCCCATGTGTACAAAGACATGAGTTCTCGGTCTTCTCTCTCGAACAGCAGTTTAGATTAGATTAGATTACATTACATTACAGTGTGGAAACAGACCCTTCGGCCCAACAAGTCCACACCGACCCGCCGAAGCAACCCACCCATACCCCTACATTTACCCGTTACCGAACACTACGGGCAATTTAGCATTCACCTGACCTGCACATCTTTGGACTGTGGGAGGAAACCGGAGCACCCGGAGGAAACCCACGCAGACACGGGGAGAACGTGCAAACTCCACACAGTCAGTCGCCTGACGGGGGAAATGAACCCGGGTCTCCGGCGCTGTGAGGCAGCAGTGCTAACCGGCATGGTGAATTATATAGTCACTTCACAGGGACAAACATCCAGATAGGGCAACATACATATTGATTGGGTGGCTGTTACAATCAGCAAGTGTCAATAGTAGAAATTAAGTCATCTGCTGTTAGACAATGAATATTCTTAACCTTAACTGGCTTCACATAATGAATACTTTTCACCTTGTTAAACTGACCCAACATATTGAATGCTTCCAATATTGTTAAATGGCTCGACATAATGAATGCTTTTCCACCTTGTTAACCCATGACCCTTGCCTCCAGCATCCCATTGTTAACTGCACGTTCTTATCTGATCTGAGTCATGCTCAGCTGAACTGCCTGTTTCACAAAACTCAGAACATAACTCTTTCCCAACCTGTTCATACCCAAGAGACGTTCTTCTCATCACCACAATCACAATACCATTAACTATTCCAATGAGCTTCTGATCAGATATATATTCTACATGAATGTCAGCTCACCCAAAACTCTGCTCATATCTTATACCAACTGCATTCTCTCCAACACTGGTCTTGCTGATTCTTCACTCTTATCCTCAATGATGTGTATTCATTACCAGTCTTGTCCTTCTTCACACTCTTCTCCATCACACAATGCCTCAACTATTTATACACCTTGCCCATGTTAACCTTCTCTAGCATAACAACCCATTCCTTTCCAAACCCTTCATTCCTCAGACTCCTGTGTAGCTTCATTTTCTTTGCCTTCCTGTGGATGCGCTTAGTTATAACACATATTAGCACTATCACCCCTTGACAACATTTGCCAACAGAATCACAGCAGATACTCTTCTCAATTTCCATCGTAGTTATGAGAATTCCTTACATTCCCACTAAAATACTAGTTTCAACTTAGTTTAATCGAATATGACAGAAGAAAAGGCACCTGAGCATAAAGGTGGTATTTTTAAAATATTTTACGTTACAACTATTTGCCACTGGCTTTGTTCCAATGTGCATTAAGCATCAGCATTAAAGTAAAATTCCATTCAAGACTCCTAATTTAAGTGCTTAATTCTGTGACTATATTTCCAATACGCTAACTTAGCGCACTCATTCAGGGAGTATGACAAAGCCTAGACAAGCATTCAAGAAACGTCATAGTACAGTACAGATGATTTCCTTTTAAGCCACCACACTCCTTATACTGTCTCCCTTCTCATCCTTCAAAGGCTCCAGAGGGACCATGAGTAACTGACACAGCAACGAGCCGAACAAGTATTCATAAAATATTCACATGAAAGACCAGCTGGTGCCGAAACAAAGTTTTATTTGGTTCAGAATAATATGCTTGCTTATTTTACTTTATGCCTCAAGAAAAGGCTGCTCAAAACTTTTGATGGCCTTCAGGAAGGAAATAGTAGAAAAGCAAGGCAACTGTTATACAGTCAGAGATGTACAGCATGGAAACAGACCTTTCGGTCCAACCCGTCCAGCCAACCAGATATCCCAACCCAATCTACTCCCACCTGCCAGCACCAGGCCCATATCCCTCCAAACCCATCCAAATGCCTCTTAAATGTTGCAATTGTACCAGCCTCCACCACTTCCTCTGGCAGCTCATTCCATACAGTAACCACCCTCTGTGAAAAGGTTGCCCTTTAGGTCTCTTTTATATCTTTCCCCTCTCACCCTCAGCCTATGCCCTCTAGTTCTGGACTCCCCCACCCCAGGGAAAAGACTTTGTCTATTTATCCTATCCATGCCCCTCATCATTTTGTAAACCTCTATAAAAGGTCACCCCTCAGCCTCTGACGGTCCAGGGAAAACAGCCCTCGCCTGTTTAGCATCTCCCTATAGCTCAAATCCTCCAACCCTGGCAACATCCTTGTAAATCTTTTCTGAACCCTTTCAATGTTTCACAACATCTTTCCGGTAGGAAGGGGACCAGAATTGCACGCAATATTCCAACAGTGGCCTAACCAATGTCCTGTACAGCCGCAACATGACCTCCCAACTCCTGTACTCAATACTCTGACCAATAAAGGAAAGCATACCAAACGCCTTCTTCACTATCCTATTTACCTGCAACTCCACTTTCAAGGAGCTATGAACCTGCACACCAAGGTCTCTTTGTTCAGCAACACTCCCCAGGACCTTACCATTAAGCGTAGAAGTCCTGCTAAGATTTGCTTTCCCAAAATGCAGCACCTCGCATTTATCTGAATTAAACTCCATCTGCCACTTCTCAGCCCATTGGCCCATCTGGTCAAGATCCTGTTGTAATCGGAGGTAACCCTCTTCGCTGTCCACTACACCTCCAATTTTGGTGTCATCTACAAACTTATTAACTGTACCTCTTATGCTCGCATTCAAAATCATTTATGTAAATGATGAAAAGTAGAGGAACCAGCACCAATCCTTGTGGCACTCCACTGGTCACAGGCCTCCAGTCTGAAAAATAACCCTCCACCACCACCCTCTGTCTTCTACCTTTGAGCCAGTTCTGTATCCAGATGGCTAGTTCTCCCTGTATTCCATGAGATCTAACCTTGCTAATCAGTCTCCCATGGTTAACCTTGTCAAACACCTTACTGAAGTCCAGAAAGATCACATCTACTGCTCTGCCCTCATCAATCCTCTTTGTTACTTCTTCAAAAAACTCAATCAAGTTTGTGAGACATGATTTCCCACGCTCAAAGCCATGTTGACTATCCCTAATCAGTCCTTGCCTTTCCAAATACATGTACATCCTGTCCCTCAGGGCTCCCTCCAACAACTTGCTCGCCACAGACGTCAGGCTCACTGGTCTTTAGTTCCCTGGATTGCCCTTACCACCTTTCTGAAATAGTGGCACCTCACGTGTGACT
Organism: Chiloscyllium plagiosum; assembly: GCF_004010195.1. Taxonomy (NCBI): domain Eukaryota; kingdom Metazoa; phylum Chordata; class Chondrichthyes; order Orectolobiformes; family Hemiscylliidae; genus Chiloscyllium; species Chiloscyllium plagiosum. The sequence continues at coordinate 42,450,036 of NC_057720.1, read as the reverse complement.
ATCGATGAAACAAATATCTCAGCAAGAATCCAGCTTGCCACAGAATTCTCGGGTACACCCGATCAGGTCCTGGGGACCTTTAACCGTTTCAAGACATCCAGTACTTCCTCCTCTGTAATCTGGACACTTTGCAAGATGTCACCATCTATTTCCCTACAGTCTATATCTTCCATATCCTTTTCCCCAGTAAATACTGATGCAAAATATTTATTTAGTATCTCCCCCATTTTCTGTGACTCCACACAAAGGCCACCTTGCTGATCTTGGAGGGGCCCTATTCTCTCCCTAGTTACCCTTTTGTCCTTAATACATTTGTAAAAACCCTTTGGATTCTCCTTAATTGTATTTGCCAAAGCTATCTCATATTCCCTTTTTGCCCTCCTGATTTCCTTCTTAAAGTATACTCCTCCTTCCTTTATACTCTCAGGATTCACTCGATCTATCCTGTCTATAACTTACATATGCTTCCTTCTTTTTCTTAACCAAACCCTCAATTTCTTTAGTCACCAGCCTACCAGCTATACCTACCAGCCTTCCTTTTCACCCTGACAGGAATATACTTTCTCTGGATTCTTGTTATCTCATTTCTGAAGGCTTCCCATTTTCTAGCCGTCCCTTTACCTGCGAACATCTGCCTCCAATCAGCTTTCGAAAACGAATAGAATTATAGTCGCTGGCTCCAAAGTGCTCCCCCACTGACACCTCAGTCACCTGCCCTGCCTTATTTCCCAAGAGTAGGTCAAGTTTTGCACCTTCTCTCGTAGGTACATCCACATACTGAATCAGAAAATTGTCTTGTTCACACTTAAGAAATTCCTCTCCATCTAAACCTTTAACACTATGGCAGTCCCAGTCGATGTTTGGAAAGTTAAAATCTCCTACCATAACTATCCTATTATTCTTACAGATAGCGGAGATCTCCTTACAAGTTTGTTTCTCAATTTCCCTCTGGCTATTAGGAGGTCTATAATACAATCCCAGTAAGGTGATCACCCCTTTCTTATTTCTCAGTTCCACCCAAATAACTTCCCTGGATGTATTTCCGGGACTATCCTCCCTCAGCACAGCTGTAATGTTATCCCTTATCAAAAATGCCACTTCCCCTCCTCTCTTGCCTCCCTTTCTATCCTTCCTGTAGCATTTGTATCCTGGAACATTAAGCTGCCAGTCCTGCGCATCCTTGAGCCATGTTTCTGTAATTGCTATGATATCCCTGTCCCATGTTTCTAACCATGCCCTGAATTCATCTGCCTTCCCAGTTAGGCCCCTATTTATTTATTAATTTATTAGTCCTACCTTGTCCCTGCCTGCCCTAACAGTCTGACTCACTTCTGTTCTCAACTGTATCAGTCTCAGATTTCCTCTTTCCTCACTATCTCCCTATTGCTAGAAAACGCAGTGAAGGATGGTTGGATGAACCATGCCAAATGCTGCAAATAGCAAGGGCAGATAGTGCACCATAATCAGAGCACACTTTCCAACGTTTCCTTACTTCATCAGTTTGCCTTTCCAAGGTATTGGTTTGAGCTCTTATCCAACAGTCGTGGCTATGTTTAAAAAATAATAATGCATGAACCCTATAAATTGCTTTATTCCAAGGAATTGCATACATTACTTGACTGTCAGAGAAAATACGCAGCATTGAGCATATTTATGCCCAAGTCATTTTGTAGTTTCACAACTGTTTTATTATAATCTTATTAGAACGCTTTGACAGAAAAGTGAAAAAAAATGTAAATAATGAGGAAAGGAAAGGATCAAATAGTACAAAAGTATACACAGAGGTTAAAAATAAGGTTAGAAAAAAAAACAAATTTGAATGGAAGTCAAATCAGGATAGAAAACTGAAGAAGCAACATAGAAGTAAATAAAAATGTACATTACACCAACTAAATACAATCTTACGTCAAACTATATAGTGTATTTTCACTCATTGCATTCAGAGATGTAAGAAAAGTTTCAGTTTCATATTTCTTTTGAAACAGAAAAAAAGGACAGACAAGGATCAAATCATTCAGTTCATTAGGTTTATCTAAGGCAATCAATCATAATCTGATTTAGCATCACAACCCCACCACAAACCCTTCCTCACCAGCCATGTAATTTAATGACTGGCCTAAAAACTTAGTAATCCTAGCCCAATTCAGGGAAATTTAAATCTAAGAAATTCCTCACATGGTCAAACAAAAATGAAGTTCAACCAGTCTGCAATGACAAGGCACATTGCCCAATATTTGACTAATGTTTTTTATATCAACCATTGCAAAAATACATTCAATCATATCAGATTCTTCTTCATCCTTACGAAAGGTCACTGAACTGAAAATATACTTATTTCCTCACTCCACAAATGCTGCCTGACCTACTATTTCTAACGTTTCTAACACCTAACCACCTTTGAATTTTTGCACTCACAACACAAATGTCCTACACCCAATCTAATTCCATGCTTATGCAAATCGTTGGCAACAAATCTTGGCCTTTCCAGGGACCACCCTCCCTTAAACAAAAAGAAAACAAAAAACTGTGGATGCTGGAAATCAGACTAGAAAACTCAAAAGGTCTGTGGAGAGAAAGCAGAATGAACATTTTGGGACCAATGAGTCTTCTTAACTCATTCTCTTGGTTCC
>NC_057720.1:42437506-42446906 GCF_004010195.1 Chiloscyllium plagiosum | reverse complement strand
AATTTTATCTTTGGACACAAAATGTAAGGGTGTTCATTTGATCATTAATAATGTAAAGAATGTCAAGCTCATGGCATTCAATTTTTGCAAATAGATTGTGATAAATATTTTATATTAGTACTTAAAAGGTTGTTCTGTTTACTCTACTGTTTAACCTTGTGTGACTAATTTGCTTTTATTATTTTATCTTTGTTTTCTGTATTTTATTCTTTCTGTTGTGCATAACACTCCAAATGGGCCAGGAGAAATGGAATGTAATTTGTTCCAGTGCAGTTTTATCAAAAACAACAGATTAATTTTTTGAGCACAAATGTTGCGCATATATGTTTGTTAACATTACACATATTGCATAATCTGTTTATTCAGTTTGAGGTATGGTGTATTTCGTAATTGCCCTTGAGAAGGTTATAGTGAGCTATCTCCTTGAAACATTGCAATCCATGTGTTGTTGATACATCCACCATAAGGTGGCAATTGCAGAATTTTTATCCAGCGTTAGTGTAGGAATGTCAACACAGTTCCAAAGGAGGATGATGAGTGGTATGTAGGAAAACCTTTCATGGTTCAGTGTATTCCCCTGCTAGAACTATCCTTGTTGTTCTAGATGATAGTGGTCTTGTGTTTGAAAGATGCTGTTGAAGGAGCTTTGGTGTCTGTTGTAGATACTAGAGTGTGTCAGTTGTGAAGGGACTGGATGTTTGTCAATGTGGTCTAGATTAGAATAGTACTAGAAAAGCACAGCAGGTCAGGCAGCATCCGAGGCACAGCCCAATCAAGTGGGCTGTTTTTGACCTGGATGTTGTCAAGCTTCTTCAGTGTTGTTGGAGCTGCACTCTTCCAGGCAAATGGGAAGTATTGCAGCACACTTCTGACTTTGTGTCTTTGTAGATGGTGAATGGGTTTTGGAGAATCAGGTGGTGAATAATAATTCACCACCGAATTCCCAGTCTCTGATCTGCTGTTGTAATCACAGCATTTTCTTTGTCTATTCCAGTTCAATTTCTATTTAAATGGTAACTGCATGGATGTTAATGGTGGGGATTCAGCAATGGTCATGGTAGTCAATGTCAAGGGGCGATGGACAGATTCTGTTGTTGAAGATGGTCATTGTCTGCACTTGTGTGGTGCGGCTGTTACTTAGACTTGTCAGCCAAAATCTGGATCTTGTCCAGGTCTTGCTACTTCTGGGCGTGAACATCTCCACTTCTGATGTTATGATTAAGGCAAGGTAAGTGATGAAGTAGCTGAAGATTGTTGGACCTAGGACATTACCCTGAGGAACTCAACACGGATGTCCTGGAGCTCAACAACCAGAACCATCTTCCCTTGAGCCAGTTATGACTCGAACTGGCAGAGAATATTTCCTGATTCCCATTTACTCAGAATTTGGCCACAGCTCTTTGATGTTAAATGTGGGCTTAATGTCTTTGTCCGTCATTCTTGTCTCCTTTGTGGAGTTCAACTCTTTTGTCTATATTTGATCCGACAATGTCATGAAGCCTGGAGCTGAGTAGGTATCACCAGACCCAAACTGTGCAACAGTGCTCAGATTACTGCTAAGCAAGGGCTGCTTGTCTTGCCTTTTAAGATTTACCTATAATATCCAACTCTGATACTTACCTATTAATATCAATTATTTATATAGTATTTTTAATAAAATGGAGCATTGTTTTTGAATTTTAAAAAAATCGCATGACAAAATCTGGGCTGAAGGGATAGTTATTATAAAGTGTCTTAAAGCATTATGAAGTTGAAGACATGTACTGTACCTTTAAGAGAGCTTGAATGGTATTGTGAACTGAGAGATTACAAGCACCTGTGTATATGACTAGATGGCGGTCTCAGAGTGTACTGGAAAATTGAAAATATGTAACATTTCACTGTGAAATGGCTATCTGAGTTTTGGTTGCTGTTTTGACAACTATTCGAATTTAAACTGATTGGTTAAATATTCCCCAGCATACTGAAACCCAGTTGAGTTTGAATTTACTGTTTTGCCAACATCGAACTAATGAGATGCTCCAATTTTGGGAATATAAAAATGCAAGCTTTTTGAAAATTGGAGAGAGAGCAACTGCTATTGAGAGAGACCCAAGAAATTACTAAACACTTGGTATCAAAGGTACCTTTTTCATTTGAAACATAATCACAGCAAAATGAAAGAAGCTGACCCAGGGAATTCAGCAGTTAGAAGAGTCAAGTCACAGAAGACGACAGCGGTTGTGTGGTTTTGAAATTAAGTTGATGTAATTTTAATAAGTGTCTTATTGGAACAGATTTGGATGTGCCAATGTTGGACTGGGTGTACAAAGTTAAAAATCACAACATCAGGTTATAGTCCAACAGGCTTATTTGGAAGCACGAGCTTTTGGCGTACTGCTCCTTCATCAGGTGGTTGTGGAGTATACAATCATAAGACACAGAATTTATAACAAGAGTTTACAGTGTGATGTAACTGAAATAATACATTGAAAAAGACCTGGATTGTTTGTTAAATCTCTCATCTTTTTAGAATGACCATGTTGGTTTCAGTTCTTTTATATGAAACTTCCAAGCTTTGTTAAAGTTAAATTCTCAAGTGAACTTTAACAATAGGTGCCATGTCAGTTCAGATAATGCATCAAAGGTGTGAGGTGCCCTGTGTGAGGCTGTCTGTGTCTCAATGTTCAGACGATGCTACTTTTAAAAAAAGTGATTTATAGAATCTTACAGGGATCGATGCAGTTTTTGAGCAAAATGTAATTCCTCAAGAACAAATTCACCCACAAACTTGTGTGTGTTTGGGGGTGGGGGGGTATAAGTGTGTGTGAGTGTAAACGGGTATAAGTCTGTGAGAGGGGGTGTGTGTGTACACACTGCAGTCAGATCACCTGTAGTGTGACATGAACCCAAGGTTGAGGCCATCCCCATCGGTACTAAACTTGGCTATCGGCCTCTGCTCGGCCATTTTGTGTTGTTGCCTGTCCTGAAGTTTGCCTTCGAGGATGGTCACCTGAAAGTCTGAGGCTGAATGGGCCAGACCACTAAAGTGCCCTCCAACTGGGAGGGACCACCCTGGCTGTTGATTGTTGTGTGGTTTCCATTTATCCATTGCCATAGCCTCTACTCGGTCTCGCCAATGTACCATGCCTCAGGGTATCCTTGCCTGCAGTGTATGAGATAGACAATTGTGGTGTTGTTGGCTTCAGTTTTGCTCGTGTCCCATATTTGAGTGACTTCGGCAGTCATTTGACATGCAGCCCCAGGACAGTTGACTTTTTGACTTGCACAGTTTATATGTACTGTGATGGTGGAATCATTACTAGTTGACACTTCCCCAGTTATGATGAGAACGATTGCAAAACATACTTCAAATAGTGTGGTCTCCTGACGAGATAGTTACGGTCAAATTCTCATTCATACACCACAATAAATCTTGCATCAAAAACAGAATGCAAATAACCGATTGGTCTGATGACATGTTGGAAAAGGTGCAAGACAAATAATTCGTACCTTTAATTAACCAAGATGTGGAGGTGTCGGTGTTGGGCTGGGGTGGATAAAGTTTAAAAGTCACACACCAATAATGGATGCATTGTAAGAGTGACCTTGGTTATATGTTGATGAATGGAACGAAACTTTTTTAAGACCTGCTTTCAAGTAATTGTCATCCTGAATAGTGTTAGCTTGCTCTAGGTGAGAGAATTGCCAGTACTTTTGGTGCAGCCTGCAGAAAGATGAGGATCAATTTATAAATGTCAATTATTGATTAGTTCTCAATTCTGATTTTGCTCATGCTTAGGCTGGTACTGTAACATGTAAAGAAGACCGCAATGCAAATGACCCAAATGCATCCCTCTTCCCTAGATCTTGTGTCTAATGTATGTTTATGTATAAAGTTATACACAGTGTCAACCTTCGGTCAGATGTAATGCACTGAGTCAGAGTCATACAGCACCGAAACAGGCCCTTCAGTCCAACTTGTCCATGCCAACCAAATTTCCCAAAATAAACTAGTTCTACCTGCCTGCATTTGCTTATTTTGAAGTCTCATGTTTGTGGACTGAAGCCACATTCTAAAAGTTGAAGTATGACATTTATCTGCCACTTAAGTGTAACATTGAGGCATGTTCTATCGTTACAGGTGTTATTTTTTCCAAAAAGGTGTCAACAATGCCAACCTACCCCACTGGGACTGTCTATATTTTCCAGCCTGGCAGTTAAACATACTATTGTTCTCAAATTCTGATCATGTAATCTGAACCATCAACATTCTCTCTCCCCCAGCACTCCATCTTCCTCACTATCATACACCCACATCAATATTGCCTGATGTACTGTGATCTCCAGCAATTTTTGTCTTCAACCAATGCCTTGCCTATTCTATAAAGTAAATGTATATGTTCCAATGGATGCCTTTAGGGAAGAATAGAAGAATGTTCCTGATATCCTGATCAACACTTATCCCTCAACCAGTACCCAATATGGATGATTTGACAATTTAACTTGACGTGGGTTGCTGCTTCGTAACAATGGTCGGCATTTGTATCTAGATTACATTAGGGCACCCTGCGATTGTGCAAGGTGCGGTACCAACTCTTCGTCCCTATATTCATACTCGTGTCAACTCCCGGCTTGATTTCTTCAATACCTATCTTGTTGCCTTGCAATGAGTAAGTTCTATTCTATTTCCTCCAGTTTTCTGTCACTACAGTCCTTACTGACACCAACAATGCCAGAATGAAATACTGAAGCTGCTTTATATGAAAGTTTTAGCAAAATGGAGTTTGTTAATTTGTTACAATTTAATGGAAAAATGTGGTTGTATAGTAGCATCAAATGGGGAGGTTATGAAGGAGAATACTTATTTAGGCTGATTGGCAAACAAACAAAAACGTTATTTGAAGAATTGGCAAATGGGCAGGAAACAGCGAGTGGGATAAAGGTTCTTTTTCAGATTGGCGCCATGTAACCAGTGGGGTTCTACAGGGGTCAGTACTGGGACTGCATTTGTTTGAAATATATACAGGTACAGATGACTTGGAGAATGGAAGCAGTTTACACACAAATAAGTGGAAAGGGAAGTTGCAACGATGTAAGCCGTTCATAGAGAGATATTGATCAGTTAGGTGAGTGGCAAAATGTTGGCAAATGGAGTATCTATCATGTAGAAAAATGTGAGGAAGGAGAACAGAAGCCTTGTTTAAATGGGGAAAAACTGCAGAAAGCTGTGATACAAAGGGGTTTGGGAGTACTTGTTCATGAAACACACAAAGCTAGCATATAGCTGAAGTAGGTAATCAAGCAGGCTAACGGAATGTTGACCCTTATTTCAAGAGATTTGGAGTAGAGTAAGCAAGTCTTAATGCAACTGTACAATGTGCTGGTAAGACCACATCTGCAGTATTGAGAGCAGGTTTGGTCCCCCTATGTAAGGAAATACGGTATTTATTTGGAGGCATTGCAGAGAAGGCTCATGAGGATGATACCTGGTATGGAGTGATTGTCTTATAAGCAAGAGTTAAGCAGGTTGGAACTCTACTCACTGGAATTTAGGAGAATGAGAAGTGATTGCATTGAAACATATACGATTCTTAAAGGGGCTAGTTAAATGTTCAGGTATATTTCCCCTCCATGGGAGAGTCTTTAGAGGGAATAGTCTCCGAATAAAGGGGGCTAATTTAAAACTGAAAAGAGGAGGAATTTCTTCTGAGAGTTGTGAATCTTTGGAATTCCTTGCTATAGAGAACAGTGGGGACAGATGTATGTTTAAGGCTGAGGTTGATTCTTGATCAGTTGGGGAATCAAGGGTTACGGGGAAAGTGGGTGTGAGGAATGTCACATCAACCATGATCCTATTGAAAGGTGGAGCAGGCTTGAGGGGCTAAATGGCCTGCTCCTGTTCATATGTCTTGTGGTCTTATTAACATGAAAAGAAATTCATCCTGTGTGTGGTTAGAATGTGGAATGCATTGGCCTAGAACATTGAGGAATAATTGTCACTTGCAAAATGGAGTTGGATAATGGGCTGAAGAAAGAAAATTTCCAGGGGTTCAAGGAAAACATGGGAGTGGGACTAAATGAATTGTTCTTGTAGATTTCCTGTATAGAGACATTTGGACAACATTCTTCTATATTATAACCATTCTATAAAAGTAAATGTAATAATAGAAGTGAATTTTGAGGAAGAAGACCCTTTTGCAAAATTCCTCAGTTAATCCAAAATATTTTCTAGACTTTCCTTTGCAGTCTGATGTGCTGAGTGTTTAATGCATTTTCTGTTATTTCAATGAGTTATGTATTTTCTTATTAGCCAGAAGAACAAAATTAAATAAATGTCTTCTTTTATGGTAGACTGACATAAGTCATTTTTGACAAACTTTGTCAATGGAAACAGCCATTTTGTATGTAAGAAATAATCACTTCAGCACTTCTAAAGCTATTGATTTTGAACTTGATCAGATGTCTGTTTGAACATATTGAAAATGTAACAAAAATAATTTATGCCTAGTGAGGCTTTCTGGCTTTTGGCAAATTTTCAGTTTGATTCCTTTTGTTGTATCTGAAAGCAAATGTGCTCAACTATAACTGCAGTAGTACTGCTCAGGAACTGCTTACCTTTTTATTTTAAATTTATATTTGATTTGCACTGATTTATCATTGATCTCATTCTGGGTGGAGCATGCATGTAAGACGTGGGCATGGTATTGCTGAATTATTTTAGCTTTGCTGATGAATTATTTATTCTACCCCATTCTTCTGTAAGAGCAGCATGCACGTATGAATATTTCTGCTTTTGAATTTTGATCCAGTCTCTCAGGCAGGGTTTCTGCACGTGAACCTGATATACTCTGCAGTATTTGGTATCTCCCTCGCCTTTTTCTAAGTTGCTCACATTCCAGTGCAGTAGGTTGATGATGTCACTGCTTATTCATGAGGCTTTTGATCTCCTTGTTTCATAGGGAGCTGTGATTGGTATAGACGATGAGGATGACAGCACCTTCACAGTCACAGTGGATCAGAAGACATTCCATTTTCAAGGTGAGAACGAGAGAGATTCTGACTTGGATTTACGAGGACGCAAGGAGCACTCTGCAGAGAGACTGGATGAAAACTGATGCTTGGCATTTTGTGTGTGAATTGAAATTTTGTCAGTATTTGTGAGGCACCTCTCAGACTGAGTTGAACATTCTGGATCTTGATTTGCAGGTTAGAACTGTGGGTGTTTGACTACACTGAATTAAAAACATATTAAAAAAAGGATCATTTTCACCAGGATTTGGATTATATATAAAATAAAGGATAAGTTATAAAGGGAAAAGAAATGCTCATTATCTGTTTGCAATAGTCTGAACTGCTGGGTCTTTGAACTGTTACTCTGCAGTGTGAGGACTGTGGCAACACAGGCAGGACAGCAACTGAGCCAAGCAGGGTTGTGTCTCTACTTAGACTGCAGATGTGCATGAACAGGAAAGCTGAAAGCAGCATTTGGCTTTAAGGTGGAGCCTTATGTCCTACAACCAAACAGTTTCTTCCATCTGCATTATTTGTCTTCTCTCCTTCATTTCCTTGCCATCATTGCATTTTCTTACTGATCTATAATGCTAATTTGATCAGCTATTGCCATGTTTCGCCACTGTATGCTGTGGTTCTCCGGTAGGAAGGGTAAGGCATTGTCATTCCAATCTTCTGTTATCACTTGTGATTGTGAAGCCATCATTCAATGTTTCCATTAAAAATATCAGGGTGTTTTGGCTCCAAGAATAAGCAAAGGAAAGCTCTGAAGGGGAAAAAAAGGTTGAGAATGGTTTATGTAATTGAGAAAACTGCAGTGAATATACATTGCTTCCTGGTAAGTAAATAATTTGTGTCAGTTTTGCTTTTTAAATGTAATCTGCACTTGTCACTTGCTTTAAGAAATGTAAACTTTCACTGTTCGATGCTACAGATGTTATTGTACCGATTATTCATCTGAGCAAATAACTTAGCACCCAATGTACTTGGTAATTGAATGTAAAAATTCTAATGTTTGTCCACAGGAACCAAAATAACAATGTTTTATACCTGAAAAAAATGTTATCTGAACTTCTTTGCACACAGCACCTGTCTTTTTCAGATAATAGTATGAGGGTATTTTGGGACCACACCATGTATTTGAATTGTAAGCTCCAGTGTTGAATGAACATTGCCATGAAAAGGCCACTTGAAAGTTGGAGCTGCTGATCGAAACACCAATGAAGCGCCCAGCAAAATTCCATTTTTGTTTTTGCTGTCCTGAGTACAGGTATCGAGGGTGCAAATTTAGGTCAATAAATACAGTAACATGGTGTCTCACTACTTTGTGTTTTAATGTTATTCTTAGAATCAATAGCATTAAGAACAGGTACAACCTGAACAGTGAAGAGCATAGCATTAAACCTCCAGACAACATAGTGTGGCCGATGGAATGGTTAGACAAGATGGCAGGCAGATTAGTTAGAAGAATGAAGTGATGCATTTTAATGGGAAGAACAAAAGCTAATGTAAAATACAAGGAATGTTTGAGTAGAGTAAGCTGGAGGTTTGTATGCACAAGTCATTAAAGGGCAGAATCAGAAAAGGTTAACAGAACATATGATGTCATGGGCTTTGTAAAATAAAGGAATAACATACAAAAGCAAGGATATGATAAATGTGTACAAAAAATTGATTTAACCTTAACTCTACCACATTTCTGCTGGTGAGTATGAAGGCAGGAGAGCTTGTAAAATTCAGCAAATGTGAATTTATTCTTCAGAGGCCAGCATCCCATCACCAATCACCTTTTATTTACAAATGCATAGCCTTTGACAAAAGCACTGAGTCAGGCAGTCAGAGCACAATATCCCTGACATTCATCCTTTTATGTCAGCCAGATCTCCCTGATTGGACCAGATTAACAGCCCCAGTCAGAAAATGCACTCTATAAATGTTCAGCTGGCTGACGACATGACACTCATTATAGCATTCTAGATCAGTGGTGCTGGAAGAGCACAGCAATTCAGGCAGCATCCGACGAGCAGCAAAATCGACGTTTCGGGCAAAAGCCCTTCATCAGGAATAAAGGCAGAGAGCCTGAAACGTGGAGAGATAAGCTAGAGGAGGGTGGGGGTGGGGAGAAAGTAGCATAGAGTACAATAGGTGAGTGGGGGAGGAGATGAAGGTGATAGGTCAGGGAGGAGATGGTGGATGGATAGGTGGAAAAGGAGCTAGGCAGGTCGGACAGGTCAAGGGGGCTGGAAGTTTGAAACTAGGATGAGGTGGGGGAAGGGGAAATGAGGAAACTGTTGAAGTCCACATTGATGCCCTGGGGTTGAAGTGTTCCGAGGCGGAAGATGAGGTGTTCTTCCTCCAGGCGTCTGGTGGTGAGGGAGCGGCGGTGAAGGAGGCCCAGCACCTCCAT
>NC_057720.1:42411888-42437421 GCF_004010195.1 Chiloscyllium plagiosum | reverse complement strand
TAGTCACGGAGGGAACGGTCTTTGCGGAAGGCGGAAAGGGGTGGGGAGGGAAATATATCCCTGGTGGTGGGGTCTTTTTGGAGGTGGCGGAAATGTCGGCAGATGATTTGGTTTATGTGGAGGTTTGTAGGGTGGAAGGTAAGCACCAGGGGCGTTCTGTCCTTGTTACGGTTGGAGGGGTGGGGTCTGAGGGCGGATGTGCGGGATGTGGACGAGATGCGTTAGAGGACATCTTTAACCACGTGGGAAGGGAAATTGCGGTCTCCAAAGGAGGCCATCTGGTGTGTTCTATGGTGGAACTGGTCCTCCTGGGAGCAGATACGGCGGAGGCGGTGGAATTGGGAATATGGGATGACATTTTTGCAAGAGGTAGGGTGGGAAGAGATGTAATCCAGGTAGCTGTGGTAGTTGGTGGGTTTGTAAAACATGTCAGTGTCAAGTCGGTCATCACTAATGGAGATGGAGAGATTCAGGAAGGGGAGGGAGGTGTCAGAGATGGTCCAGGTAAATTTAAGGTCAGGGTGGAATGTGTTGGTGAAGTTGATGAATTGCTCAACCTCCTCGTGGGAGCACGAGGTGGCGCCAATGTAGTCATCAATGTAGCATTCCCCTCCCCCCACAGCCACTCATTATAGCATGCCTAATCTCTCTCCATTCTGAAGTCTTAGAGAGGACAGGGGTTACTGTTCTTAGAAGAGAAGATTCAGAAAAAATTTGATGTAGGTGACGATTCACAAGACAATACCAGAATTATAAGGTTGTTAGTTTCAAAAAAGACTGAATTCACTGAGTTCTTTTCTCCACAACAGGTAAGGCTGAAGGGGTGATGATATAGATCGTTTTATATTAATAAAGGATTCAATAACATTGATATGCATACCTGAAATTCTGTTAACCGTTTTGGTCGTCTTGTCAAATCAAAAGTTAGAACTATAAGGCTGTTAATAATTAATCTTGTGTAGAATACTGGAGATACTACTTTACTCAGGGAGTGGTAAGAATCTGGAACATAAGGAGTAGTTGAGACAAATAGCATGGATGTATTTAGAAGCAGAAATAAGCCAATCTCTCGTTGCTAACAGGTTTTGCGTGATGATTTAATTATTGTTTTGCTGATTCATTCAATTTAGCCACCTTTTGTGTCATGTTCATTAATCATAAGCTTTGATTAGACATGACTGGATAACGATCAGGAATGAGAAACAAAACCATCCTGTCGTGGGTCATCTAAGTTTGCTTTCAGTTTCCTGTTTCAGGTTGAATTGTATAGAATAATAGAACACTTGGGAGATCCAATTTGCAAAGTTTGTTTGCAACTCCAAGCTTAACATCGAAGTATCGTGCAGTTATCTATCAATGGCATTTGTGGCAAAGTTCAGTACTTTTTAAAAATGTTTGACTGTTTTGAGTTTCTAAATTTTCTTTTGTTGCGGTAAATTGGGAGCAAAACCACAGTATGTAGACACCAACAAGGGAGCAAAACCACATTAGATTTGGTACTGGGTAGTGAGCCCGGCCAGGTGTTAGACTTGGAAGTAGGTGAGCACTTTGGTGATAGTGATCACAGTTCTGTTATTTTTACTTTAGTGATAGTGATAGAAAGGGATAGGTGTATACCACTGGGCAAGAGTTACAGCTGCGATGCGATTAGGCAAGATTTAGGAAGAATAGGATGGGGAACAAAACTGCAGGGGATGGGCACATTAGAAATGTGGAGCTTATTGAAGGAAAAGCTCCTGTGTGTCCTAGATACGTATGTACCTGTTAGGCAGGGAGGAAGCTGTAGAGCACGGGAGCCGTGGTTTACGAAGGAAGTGGAATCTGGTCAAGAGGAAGAAGAAGGCTTATGTTAGGATGAGATGTGAAGGCTCAATTAGGGCGCAAGGTAGCTAGGAAAGACCTAAAGAGAGAACTCAGAAGAGCCAGGAGGAGACATGAGAAGTTGTTGGTGGATAGGATCAGGGTAAACCCTAAGGCTTTCTATAGGTGTTTAAGGAATAAAAGAATGACGAGAGTAAGATTAGGGCCAATTAAGGATAATAGTGGGAAGTTGTGTGTGGAGTCAGAGGAGACAGGGGAAGCACTTAATGAATATTTTTCGACAGTATTCACTCTAGAAAACGACAGTGTTGTCGAGGAGAATACTGAGATACAGGCTACTAGACTAGGTGTGATTGAGGGTCACAAGATAGAGGTATTAAAAATCCTGCAGAGTGTGAAAGAAGATATATCCCCTGGGCCGGATGGGATTTATCCTAGGATCCTCTGGGAAGCCAGGGAGGAGATTGCTGAGCCTTTGGCAGTGATCTTTAAATCGTCACTGTCTACAGGAATAGTGCCAGAAGACTGGAGGATAGCAAATGTGGTTCCCCTGTTCAAGAAGGGGAGTAGAGACAACCCAGGTAATTATAGACCAGTGAGCCTTACTTCAGTTGTTGGTAAAGTATTGGAAAAAGTTCTCAGGATTTATAATCATCTAGAAAAGAATAATTTGATTCGGGATAGTCAGCACAGTTTTGTGAAGGGTTGGTCGTGTCTCACAAACCTTATTGAGTTCTTTGAGAAGGTGACCAAACAAGTAGATGAGAGTAAACCGGTTGATGTGGTGTACATGGATTTCAGCAAGGCGTTCGATAAGGTTCCCCACAGTAGGCTATTGTACAAAATGCAAAGGAATGGGATTGTGGGAGATTTAGCAGTTTGAATCAGTAATTGGCTTGCTGAAAGAAGACAGAGGGTGGTGGTTGATGGGAAATGTTCATCCTGGAGTCCAGTTACCAGTGGTGTACTGCAAAGGTCAGTGTTGGGTCCACTGCTGTTAGTCATTTTTATAAACGACCTGGATGAGGGCATAGAGGGGTGGGTTAGTAAATTTGCAGACGACACTAAGGTCGGTGGAGTTGTGGATAGTGACGAGGAATGTTGTAGGTTACAGAGAGACATAGATAAGCTGTAGAGCTGGGCCGAGAGGTGGCAAATGGAGTTTAATGCAGACAAGTGAGAGGTGACTCACTTTGATCGGAGTAACCGGAATGCAAAGTATTGGGCTAATGATAAGATTCTTGGGAGTGTCGATGAGCTCGGTGTCCAGTACACAGATCTTTGAAAGTTGCCACCCAGGTTGACAGGGTTGTTAAGAAGGCATTCAGTGTTTTAGGTTTTATTAATAGAGGGATCGAGTTCCGGAACCATGAGGTTATGCTGCAGCTGTACAAAACTCTGGTGTGGCTGCACTTGGAGTATTGTGTACAGCTCTGGTCACTGCATTATAAGAAGGATGTGGAAGCTTTGGAAAGGGTGCAGAGGAGATTTACATGGATGTTGCCTAGTATAGAGGGAAGGTCTTGGGAGGAAAGGCTGAGGGACTTGAGGCTGTTTTCGTTAGAGAGAAGAAGGTTGAGAGGTGACTTAATAGAGACATATAAGATAATCAGAGGGTTAGATAGGGTGGACAGGGAGAGCCTTTTTCCAAGTATGGTGATAGCGAGCACGGGGAGGCGTAGCTTTAAATTGAGGGGTGATAGATATAGGACAGACATCGGAGGTAGTTTCCTTACTCAGAGAGTAGCAAGGGTGTGGAATGCTTTGCCCGCAACGGTAGTAGATTCGCCAACTTTAAGTGCATTTAAGTTGTCATTGGACGTACATGGAATAGTGTAGGTTAGATGGGCTTCAGATTGGTATGACAGGTCGGTGCAACATTGAGGGCTGAAGGGCCTGTACTGCGGTGTAATGTTCTATGTTGTTGTGGCACAGTGATAATGTTCTGCCTTATTGCGAGGAGGCCTATGTTCATCTGCAACTGCTACAGAAATGTGTAACATCTCTGAATATGTTGATCAGGTAATACAAGTTGTGAATCTCTTGAACTTTCTGGTTGATTATTTAGTCAGTTTAGTTTGCATAAATTGAATTTCTTTCTTAGTGTACCCACTATTTTAAGAGCTTTCTGGTTTTACATAGTTGGCATGAAAATTTGGATTTGAAAGTATGAATATACTTTAAGTGACCAAATAATGCATATCCCTTCAGAGATAATTAAGAAATACATGCCGAGGGTGCAGCTGGACCTGGGCAATAATCAGACTTGGATTAATGTGTGGTACTTGAAATTTATGCCACACAAATACGAGGAGCTCAGTCCGAGCAGCAGGGGAACGGAGTGAAGTGAAACTGAAAATGAAAGGTGCAGTGAAGTTTTCTGATTAAAAGCCCGTGGGGCAAGGCACCGATCAAGCTCAGTTGGAGCAGTAGCTAAACCCCTTCGGGAACCCCAGTATTCTTCAAAGCAGCTGAAGAATGTTGATACAGAAATGAGTGATGTTGATACAGAAATGAGAACTGATTGATAAGTAGTAGTCACCTTTGTATTCTATTCTAAGGGTTAACACGGTGTACACACTGGTAGTAAAGTTAGTACAATACTTAAGAAGCAACAGAAGTGGATCATAATAATAATTAATTTAAAAACCCATTAAGAATAGGAGCGCAGGTACTGTATGTAGTGTGTGGGGACTCAAGGAAACCATTGTGATTTTGGGCAAACACATTTTGAACTAAGCGTTTGAAGTACAAGTAGCTTTGGCTCAATTTATGAACAGGAGGCTGAACGTTAGACACTGCAATCCATCAGGGAGGGGAGATAGTTACCTGGATTCTTTGTGCCAGATTGTAGTCACATCTCTTAGCATAGGATGTCATGAAATGATCAGTAGTCAGGGAAAGGAAGGTGTGATTGTAAGTGAAGCAGGAAAGGAAATCCAAAGGACAGGAGTGTAGAGGTGTCAGTCTGTACACTTGTCCAACAGGTTTAAGGTTCTCTTAGCTTGTTTAGGTGAGAGCAGGGGCTGTGATAAGGATGATCTAAATGACCATTGTAGCATGGAAAGGAAGCCATTATTCGAGCAGAGGGAGCCCAAAAGAATGTAATGGTAAACTGGGACAGCATAGTTGGGAGATAGTGTTCTCTACAGGAAAGAGCATGAATCCTGATGGCTGTGTTGCCTGCACGATGCCTTGATTCAAGATATCTGCTTTTGAGCTGGTCAAGAACATGCAGTGGGAGGGGGAGCATCCTGTTGTGGTCCAAGAGGTTCTGCATAGCAGTATGAGGAAGTAGGCACCAAATTAAGAAGCAGGACTGCAGAGTTCATAATCTCGGAATTATTATCTGAGCCACTTGCAAATTGGCAGAGGGTAAACCAGGTTAGAAAGAATGCATAACTAAAAGACTGGTATGGGAGAAGTGAGTTCTAGTTTGAGGGACACTGATATTAATAATGGAAAAGTGGGTTCTGTACCATTTGGATGGCTTACACCTGAGCTGTATTGTGATTGGTGTTCTTGTCAAGTGCATAATGAGGAACATAGAGTTTTAAACTAAATACCTTGATTAACTGAATATCAATTATCCGAATTTAGGTTTATGCGAAGAAGATTTTGAGGTCCCAATAGAAACATCACATCAAAGAGGTGTTTCAACACTGATTGCGTCTTCTGTTTACAATGAATAAAAGTGAACTTGGCTTACTGAAATGCTGCCGAGAACAGTTCTGGACTGGTGGGAGCCCAGGCACCATCTCCAAATGACCGACCGCCCGCCCTCTCTCCCCCCACATTTTCCCTGGAGTTCTACACAGGGGTATACACCAAACACCCTTCCCCAGATAATCTCTCCAACATTGTCCAGTGCAGGGCAAAGGTGGTACCTGTCAAAAAGTTGCAGTTAAAAGCTGTGTGTATCTGTGTGTACGTGATATTTTGAGATTCACTCTGCAAAGACAGCAGCAGTCTTACTGTTGTCCAGTCCAGCAGGCCCAGAGGGGCAGAGGTGAATGGGTGGGCAGAGTTTGGACGGGGTTGGGTGGGGGCAGGCAGGGCAGGTGGTGGTGAACATGGGGTGGGGTTGGATGGGGGGGTGGGAGTGGAGGTGGTAAGGGGCGGGGGCAGACGGGGGGATTGAGTGGCGGATCGGGAGCGGACAGGGGCAGGAGAGGGTGGGTGGGGGCTTGCGTGCTGTGTGTTGTTGCCTTGCCTCCTGAATGGGAAGTGGATATAGCAAGTGCTCACTGTGACAATCCCATTGATCTAATTGATGGAGTGGGGGGTTGGTGCAGGAGGCTTCAATAGTGCTGCAGCTCCCAGGAGTGTGTCTCTGCTCAGAAACAAATCCTGAAACAGGGTGAGGGAACAAGGCAGGTAGAGTGAGGACAAAAGGAAGCTTCAGGAAACTCCGAGCCCAAGAGGAGAGACATTGAATCAATTAAGCCAATAATCAACTATCCGAACGAAATAGTGTCCGCCCATGTTGTTTGGAGAATAGAGGTTCCTCTGTAGTGGGGCCAAATTTGGGAAGTTGTGGTGAATCACAGGTGTGGCAAATGTTAAACAATGACAGGAAGAAGAATACAGACCAAAGAGTAAATTAGTTAAGATGAGAAGTAAGAAAAGTAATAAAAGGATAAAACTTAATGCACTGCATTTGAATGCATGTAGCATTTGAAATGAAACAGATGAACTAGTAGTACAAAATAAGCACAAAGTATGATCCAGTGACCGTTATTGTGACATGGCTGTAGTATGACCCATATTAGGACCAGAAAATTGAAGGGTAATTGGTGTGACGTTTAGGAAGGGCAGCATCCGAGAAAAGGGTGGAGGAGTGGCTTTGTTAATTAAAGATGATATCAGCACAATAGCGAAGTATGACTTAAATTCAGGAAACCAGGGTATAGAAGCAGTCTCACTAGAGAGAAGGAACGATAAAGACAGGAAGTAACTTGTGGGAGTTGTGTACAGACCCCTAAAAATAACTGGTAGGACCAGATATCAAGAAAGAAACAATGGGCGTTCGTCATGAGTATAGGTATTATCATTGGGCTTTCAGATTAGATCGCCTACAGTGTGGAAACAGGCCCTTTGGCCCAACCAGTCCACACCGACCCTCCGAAGAGCAACACACCCAGACCCATTTCCCTCGTGACTCATGCACCTAAATACTATAGGCAATTTAGCATGTCCAATTCACCTTACTTGCACATCTTTGGAGTGTGGGAGGAAACCAGAGCACCCGGAGGACACCCACGCAGACACCGGGAGAACGTGCAAACTCCACACAGACAGTCACCAGAGGCTGGAATCTAACCTGGGACCCTGATGCAGTGAGGCAGCAGTGCTAAGCACTGAGCCACCGTGTTTTTTAACCTACATATAGATTGGAGCAGTGAGATGGGGAAGAAAGTAATCTAGATGAGGAATACATTGAATGTTTTCAGGACAGTTTCTTAGACTAGCACATTATGGCACCAACCGGCAGAGAACCAACTTTACTAGACCTGGTTTTGACCAATGAGATGGGATTAATTACATGCCTCATGATGAAATTTCCTCTGGGTAGTAGTGACCATACTTTGAATTTTGCATGAAGTTGAAGGGTCCAACTTCATGCAAAAATCATTGCATGAGTATGGGTTAAGGCTGCTACTTTTTAAACAAGGGCAATTATGAGGCTGTGAACAGCCAGCAAAAGCAAACTGGCAATTTAGGTTCAGAGATTATTAGAGATGCAGCAGCAAAATTTAAGGGAATATTATAGTGCATAATAGACTCCAACAAATAAGAAAAATTCTAAGGGATAGACTTACTATCTGTGATTTACTAAAAAGGTCAAAGATATTAGCAAATTAAAATTGAAACTGCCTCTGTGGATCCAAATAAATAAATGGAAAGCTGCAAAGCTTCCTGAGTCTGGAGAAATTACTGGGGAAAAAAATCCAAGGTAAAAGGAAGTGATTCTACGCAGAAGGCTGTGTGCACCCCTGAGGAGGTTAGTAGAGGAAATCAGCAGGTGATTTCAGAAGTTGGATGTATTGGAATAGGTCATTATGTTTTGTCTCCAATCCATTCCTTCAACCAAATTCCATTTGGTGGTTGATTTACAAAGCAGTGAATCTGGAGGTAATGACTGGACAAAAAAATATGGAGTTGAAAGTCCAGTCAAGGATTAGCAGATTTTGGGAATTTAAGCAGAGAAAACACCCATTTCTATCATCCTTTGCTTTAAAAGTGAGTATTTATTTTGACTTTTTCAGGAGTATGTGGAAACAGTGTTCTCCCAAACAAAGGTCATCAAGAGTGAATATTGTACCCACCCTTCAGGAACCCATTTGAAGAACTGTATACAACTAGCAGGCATAAATTAGAACCCATACTTCAAGGAATTGATAGATATTGTGCAGTCACAGGTGTCACACTTAAATTTGGTGAGCAGAGGACAAAATTAATAATACATGTTTTAGATTTATAAAGCACTAAAAATTGATTCTCCATTCTATTTTCTTCAGATCAATCCTGGTTTGTACTTGAATTCAAACTGTGATCTTGTGCTTTAATTAATTGGCAAATTGCTGAAAATAATTAACATGTTGGGGATGACATTGTGAAACAAGATTGCAAGTTTGCTGTATCAATTTTGAATATTAGAAATGGATTACATAAATTGTTCAAAACTATTAATCAATTTAATTTGCAATGAAATTTGATAAGAATGATGTTGTAGCTTCTGAATAGTTGAGGTATTTTGCTTAAAGCTTCAACTGAGAGCTAGCAATAGGGCACAAGCTCTTTGCAAAACCAATTAGCAGATTAATAATAGTAATAATAATAATAATCTTTTATGATGTCTGACACTGCCGTTTTGAAACAGCCAGATCAGATGGCGATTCAAAAATGTGTTTGACATCCACTTCCATTAAGCAAAATGTCCATAACCAGGCACATTTTCTAATTGTTGCAGGCATTGGGGCACCGAATATTTTGCTCATCACTGTGAATATTTTAAGTCCGAATCATCTGTTGGCAAATTTGTCAAAGCCTTCCTTAATAGGTGATTTCATATAAAAGGCCTGATATTTATATAACTGATGCAGGTCCGAGAATATAAAGAAAGCTCTACAATGACAGGTTTCAAACAAATCATTGGATAAGTTCACACAATAACTGTGGAGCACGTTGACAAACATTTGCTTTGTTTCAAATTGGAGGTACAATGTAGACATACTCAATTATTGAGGGCATTAGGTCATGGTTCCTAAGACAGTGGAGAAGACCACTTGTCTCCAGCATATAATAATCAACAGAATCAAAATGACAAAATCAAAATCAATTTGCTGCTATACTTGCACTGTAAAAGTGAAACTGCATTCACCTATGTCACAACAATGATAGCGACTTGCATTTATAAACTACCTTTAATGTAATGATGTGCTTCAAGACACTTAATGATTGATACCAAACCACATAGACATGAAAACTTAAATGTTTAGTCAAACAGTAGGTTTTTAACTATTATCTTACAGAAGGAGAGAAAATTTATAGAGGTTTATAGAGTGAATTCCATGGATTTGTGCCAATATAACTGCAGGTTTGACCGGTAATGGTGGAGCATTTATTCATGTTCTAGAGACTAGTTTAGAAGAGTAACAAGGGTTACAGTCATATGAGGGACAGGACATGAGAGGGAATTTGAAAACAAAGATGAGAAAGTTAAAATTGTGACTTTGCCAGAAAGACAACCAATATAGTGCTGAAAGGAGAGGGCAGGTAAGGAATTAGTGCACTTTAGAATATGGACAGCAGAGTCTGGATACTCGCACTTAGGGAGACTGAACATTGAAGACTTAACAATAATGCATTACAATACAATCAAGAAATGCTGGAAGAGAACTGCAGCAGGTTAGTTAATATCTGTGTTGAGGGAATTGCAGGAGTAATATTTCGGATCCCTGATCTTTCATCAGAACCAGAAAAAGGTTCAGATATAATAGATTTTGATCAAAGTGTGTGTGTGGAACTAGGACAAAAGCAAGGTTTGTGATTTGGGTGAACGGTAGGAGAGATTCAATGACAAAACAGTTGGTCCTCCAGAGCTGAATGGAATGGAGATGGGACAAGGAAAGACATAAAAAGATGTACATAGAGGTGGTGTGCTGTTGGCAAAAAAAAAGCAGAGAAAAGCAAACTAAGATGGAGTGTATGATCTGAAATTCTTGAATTCAGTGCTGAGTCGAGAATGCTATAAAATGCCTAGTTGAAAGGTGAGGTGCTGATCCTAAACCTTAAGTTGATCCTCACTTGCACAGTGCAGAAGACCAAGGACACATGTCAGAATTTTTTTTAAAATTGGGTGCAGGAGCTATTATCCATCCTTATAATAGTGAGTCCTGTTTTTGAACTGCTGCAGTTCATATGCTATACATAAACCTATGTTGCTGTTAGTAGGGTATTCCAGTACTTTGACCAACTGACAGTCAAGGAATGGTGATATGGTTCCAAGTCAGGATAGTCTCTCACTTTGAGGGGAATGTGCAGGTGGTAATGTTTCCATGCATCCCCTCAAAATCCCCCACTATTGCTGGGTCAAAATCCTGGAATTCTGTACCTAAGAGCATTGTTGGTCAACCCACAGCATGTGAACTGGAGCAGTTCAAAAAGGCAGCATCCACCACCTCCTTCAGGGCAACTAGGGAGAGGCATTAAATGCTGGCCCATGAGTGAATTTAAAAAAAAGATTGTTGCTCCTGTCCTTTTAGATGTTGTGGATTTTGAGAGATGCTGTCAAAGGAGCCTTGTTGTGCTGCTCATTGCATCTTTGCAGACGGGCACATTTCTGCCACAGCATTGGTGATGAAGGAGTGAATGTTGAAGATGTTGGACAGGATGCCACCCAAGAAGGCTACTTTGTCTTGAGTAGTGTCAATTTTCTTGAGTATTGCTGGAACTGCAGTCATCTGGGCAAGTGGAGAATATTCTATCACTCCTGACTTCCATTGTAGATGGTGGACAGACTTTGTGGAGTCAAGAGGTGAGTTTACTCATAAATTGCATACCTCTGACCTCTTATTATGTACAGTATTTATATGGCTGGTCCAGTTCAGTTATTGGTCAATAATAATTTTGTGAGTTGGGGTTTCAGTGATGATAATGTCATTGAATGTCAAGAGGGTGAAGCTTAGATTGTTCCTTGTTGGATATAGTTACTGTGTGGCACTCGTGTAATAAGAATATTGATTGTCACTTATAACCCCAAGTGTGAATGTTATCTATGTCTTTCTATATGTAGGCATGAACTCCTTCAGTATCTATGGGGTCTCAACAAGTGCTGAATAGAATGCAAGTGTTCCCACCAGGCCTTATGATGGAAGAAATGTCATTGATGAAGTAGCTGATGATGGTTATGTCTAGGTAACTACTCTGAGGAACTCCTGTCATGATACCCTAGGACTTAAATGATTGGTGTTCAACAACTGTAGCCATTTTCTTTTGCACTCGGTCATGACTCCATCCAATGGAGAGTTTTCATGATTCCCAATTGGCTTCAGTTTTGTTAGAGGTGAAAAGTGTGGCGCTGGAAAAGTAGGTCAGGCAGCATGGTGCAGGAGAATCGACATTTCTGGTATTAGCCAGTCAGTTTTGTTTGATCTTCTTGATGCAGCACTCAATCAAAACCTGAGGGCGAGGTGGAGAATTAAAATGACAAGGCCCAGATGCTTGGGGGTTATGCTTCCATTTGGAGTGGAAGTATTCTGCAAAGTGACCGCCCAGTCTGTACTTTGTCTCTGCAATGTAGAGGAGACCACATCTTGAGTAGCAAATAGAGAAGATTACATTGAAAGAAGTTCTTATTGTATATATGCAAATTATTGCTTCACTCATATGGAATATTTTGGGGCAGTGGATGGTGGGATAAGAGGCAAACTACTTGGTGTTATTTCTGCATTTTCTATGAGGAGAGCTGTGGAAGGGGACAGGGTGTTGTGAAGACTGAGTAGAGGACCAGAGCATCATGGAGGAAATGCTCTCTTGGGGAAGGGGACAATGTATTTGTTGGTGGCATCGGATTGAAGATATGTGATGACATTATCAATTGAATGTGGTGCTTGGTAGGATGGAAGCTGAGTACAAGGGTGACCTGTCAGTTTTCTGGGAGGGAGAGAAAGCGTTGAGTGAAGAAGTTTGGGAAATTTGGCAAACATGGTTGGTGACCATGTCCACAGGGCAGAAAGAAAAAGGGCATCTCAAAGCTCTGTTTTGAAATCTTGTATCATTGGAATTGATGCAATGGGGAAGAATGGGCTGATTGTTCACAAAATGAAATAGAAGTAAAGAATTATGTCTTAACCAAGTGATATAACTTTATTCAAATGGTATGATCCTCAACCACTAAATCGCAAAATCTTGGTTTAAATTGATTACAGAATTTTCAAATCCCCTTGAGAAATGTCAGGTGGATTCTTTCCATTATGATTTATGTCAAAGGGACTAATTCAGAAGATTGTACTGCATGATGATTGTGGAATACTAATCTGAAGAAAGTGCGTCCTTAATTCAAATTCCTTCCAACAGTGCCCTACCAAGGGCAAGTCTGGATCTGTTAATGTTCCTGCACAGTCATACTTGCATGGCTACAGTGTTTGGAGGCGGGAATGAGAAAGACAGAGTTACAGTAAAACATTTCCTAAAATAGGAAATGGCAAGTACTGAATGCATGAAGGGCAGATATTGAAATAGGTGTAAAACATCAGAATGAAATATTGAAGAAACAATGAATAGTCAGAAATGAATGAAGGTGATGAAACTTCTAAGACCAGCGATCAAGCGGTATAGACAAGTAATTGATAAGTGAGATATTTAGGAAAAACTATTAGGCAAGATAAGTTCAAAAAAGTAAATGAAAAATAAAGCAAAGAAATGAAAACCAATATTTGGAATGAGTATTTTAGATTAGATTAGATTACATTACATTACAGTGTGGAAACAGGCCCTTCGGCCCAACAAGTCCACACCGCCCCGCCGAAGCGCAACCCACCCATACCCCTACCCCTACATTTACCCCTACCTAACACTACGGGCAATTTAACATGGCCAATTCACCTGACCCGCACATCTTTGGACTGTGGGAGGAAACCGGAGCACTCGGAGGAAACCCACGCAGACACGGGGAGAACGTGCAAACTCCACACAGTCAGTCGCCTGAGGCAGGAATTGAACCCGGGTCTCTGGCACTGTGAGGCAGCAGTGCTAACCACTGTGCCACCGTGCCGCCCATTTTGGAGAGGATAATTTGAGAAGTCTTGTAAAGGTATTGGTTGGTCCCTGAAATAGTTCCCTTCTGACAACTTAAATGTGTGCAGGTAAGACAGAAATCTTAATTTTATTTCTGGCTTGCATATGAATTAATATTTGATCCTTTTATTTGCCCCTGTTTTTATATTGAAGATAAAATGTAACAGGGTGTTATAGATGGAAACATTTTCAAGTGTTTAATCATAAATGGATTTATGATGAAATGGTCCTTGCACATATGACTTATAAGGCTAGTTGCTAGCAGTTTTTAAGAGCAATTGGACCATGCAGATGTTCGAGTGGACTCTTCCACAAAGTTATCCTAAAAGCCTTTGTATTTCTTTTTCAACCCATGGTCATGCAAGTTTAGATGAGTTGAAATAAAATCCATGGTTTTGCAGGGTGAAATATCTGAGACAAAAGTGATTCTAAAACCATCTAAAGAGACTATCAGTGTTGAAGAGAACCTGTAGACTGTAAACAAGTGCGTTTATGGACTGAAAGGGCGCATTATTTTTCAGTGATATTTGTTTTGCTGGGCGTAGGCTGTTTTAACTAATAGCTGGCTCTGCTTTGTTTTATTGGCTTAAAAAGCTGAGCTTCCAGGTATCATCTTAATCCATTTGATAGAGTGGGGGCAATGGAATTTTAGAAATATTTAGTAAAATAATATGAAAGTAGAATTTAGGCTTGTATTTCATGCTTCAGGGGATTTTAAATATATTGGCTTAGATATTGAGCTGAACAGGTTTGAAGTATCTTTGAATCAACAGTTCTGCTGGGAGAATATTACTCCTATCTTGGTTAACCATACTGGGTTAGCACAGTAAGATGATGTCATAACTAAATGAGAAGCACAACATTTGTGAAGCTTGGTTGGCCAGTTGAAATGATGCACAAAATGGAATTCTAGTTCTAATATGTCACATTTAAGTACTACACTGAAGCGCCCTTAAGTCTAAGATATGAAAAGGCAAATAAAATATTTTTAAAAATTAAATATGGAAAAATGTGTTTCAGCTTCCTTAAACTTGGATTATCCAAACCAGAAATTAGTTACTTTTGATGAATTTTCTTTTGCCATTCTTCAAAACGGATATTAAAATGTTGCTGACCTCATAATACTTTTAGTACAAAAAAAAGGGAAATATTGCCCTTTAGCATTGTTGTTAAAAAGTGCTCCAGCTGCAGAAACATTGGTTTATGTGGAAGCAGTGGCAATGGTGTTGTGTTTAATAAATATTTTGGGTGAAATTCTACTAAAGGGGATTACTGAAAATAGTTAAATCCTTGAATGTTAAGCAGATAATTATTTCTGTGAAAGAATGTACATATTCTACAGCAGGACTTCCCAAACTGGGGATCGCTAACTAATATTTTGGGATCATGAGTTCTGCAGCAATAGCTGCTGTGGAGCTGTAATTAAGTGCTAACATCTCTGATGCCCTTTTAAATTTTGGCTTGATAGCAGCACCAAATGAGTGACGAATAAGAGGCACCTGTTATATTGGGAGTTGCATATATTAATACACAGGTCCTTATTCTTTGCACTGAACAGGGATATGTATGTGCATTGTGCCAGTTCCAACTTAAGAAAATAGATGACAACTATTGGCTGGTCCATTTTTCAGGGCAATGCTCTGACCAGTGAGGGTCAGCTGCCTGGTTTAAAATTTAAACAAATTCTAGCTGTTGACAATCATTCATCACTAATTGGTGCATTCTCCATGGGAATGCCTTTTTACACAGAGTCCGTTTATCAACCAATCAGCATTCTCTTCTCATGCAGTACAAAATGTTGTTGTTGTTGTTCTTCCCTTTGAATTGGTATTCTTCTGAATTTTCTTTAAGTGCAAGATTAAAAAAAACTTTGAAAAATGTGTATTTTTCAGTAATACTCAAATTTATTTAGGAGAAATTGAGTTTATAACTTGAAAACACTGAATTATTTTCTTGATCTCCTTTATCTATTTTTTAAAATGCAGTAATTATTGCACTTACTTTTTATTATGCCTTCTCTGTGTGATTTTAATGTTTATTTCCAGCTTGAGTGTCTGTGGCTGGAATTTTCAGATTAGTGGGTAGCGGTCATGTCCACTGTCCAAAACGTCCAATGAGTCTTGCCCTTGTAGTCCGATTTGATTTCACAATCGTCATTACATTAACTGCCGACTGTCAGGGCTTCAGCCCTTATAAGGGAGGTTATGCCATCCCCAACAACCAGTCACTGGGCCAGCAGCCCTTCAGCCTCCGTATTGCTGCCAGCAGTGGTGACCATTGATTGGACTGTAGTAGGCCAAGACCAGCTTGCTTAAGGGGGCCACTGGTCTTTTATTGCTATATTATAAATTCAGAAATCCAGGTAATGTTCTGGGTACCCAGCTTTGAATCCCTGCCATGGCAGTTGGTGGAATTTCAAATTAATAAAATAAAATATGGAATTAGGAGTCTAGCAAGGTTCACGAACTGTTTCCAATTGTTGTACAAACCTGTCTGTTCAATAATATCATGTAGGGAAAATGTCTGTCACTCTTGCCCAGTCTGGCCTACATGTGACTCCAGACCCAAAGCAAAATGATTGACTCTGAACTGCCCTCTGGACATTTAGAGATTAGGAATAAATGCTAGATTTGCCAGCGATGCCAACATCCCATGAATGAATAGAAAGCAAAAGCACGCAGTAGTCGAGGGACAAATGTGAGATTGTGGCTTGCGCAGACCAGTCAGTCGGGTGCTGGTAAGAGAATTGCTGTAATATAGGGATGGTCTTTTAGCATGGGTTTCGGGCGAGCCGCGGTGCCTCAAAGGAGGAGGCCACCAGAGTACACATGACAATCTTGCCACTTAACAAAGTGCTCAGCTGTTGCTAAATTATTCACAGCCATAAGTAGGAATGCTTGATGCCCTTAATTGGCCAATTAATTAGCATATGACTAGAGGGCTACTACCCGCGCAACCAATGATAAAATGCCTCAGCTACTTTTTAAGGTGACATTAAATGGATTATGCTTTGTTGAGTTCTTGCTTGGAAAAAGAAGTACATTGTTAGCAGTCGTCAGTACAAAATCATCTCAACATTCTAAATAAAGAAAAGTTTGTATTTATATTGCATTTATGACAGTCTTAGGATATACTTTGGAAGTGTAATCAATATTTTATGGAAAAAGTGTGGGAGCAAATTTGCACATGGCAAACTCTAATTGTTGTTAAATGATAAATATTGGTCAGGTCACATGGGTCATTGTTCTATGACTGAACTGAAAACAAAAAATGCTGGAAGTTTGCTCTTTCATTGTTCCCTTTATACTTTTTCAAAGTCATGACGCAAGATCTTTTACATTTGAGACTGTAACAGGACATTGAGGTGGCTTCTGGAGTGGTGTGCGCAATTCTGGTTGCCTTGCTCTATGAAGGATATTATTTAGTTGGAGGGGGTTCAGAAAAGATTTACCAGGATGTTGTCGGGAATGTATGGTTTGAGTTATAAAAATAGGGCTGGGATTTTTTTTTACCGAAGCATAAGAGATTGAGGGGGTGACCTTAGAGAGGCGTATAAGATCACAAGAGGCATGGATAGGGTGAATAGCAAAGGTTTTTTCCCCTTATGGTGGAGGAGTTCAAAAATAGGGGGCATTTTTTAAGGTGAGAAGATTAAAGTTTTTAAAAAGGCCATGAGGGACAACCTTCTTACGCAGAGAGTGGTTAATGTCTGGAATGAACTGCCAGAGGAAGTGGTCAATGTAGGTACAGATAGAATGTTTAAAAGGGATTTTGATGGGTCCATGAACAGGAAGGATTTCAAGGGAAATGGGGCAAACGCAGGCAAGTGGGACTAGTTTAGTTTGAAAACATGGTCAATGTGGATTTGTTGGACCGAAGAGTCTGTTTCCTTGCTCAATGACCCTATGACTTAGTGCTGCATTGCAATGTCCGCCTTCATTTTGTTCTCAAGTCTCTGGACTGCAACTTGAAAGCACACGTTTTAAAATGGAGTTGAAAGTGTTATCAACTGATCCGTGATCGACAAAACAGAAAAATGAGGTATGGGAAAGCAGGCTTGAACAATAAATCTCAGCAGGACACAAAGCATCTATGGAGAAAGAAACAGAGTTGACGTTTCAGTTCGATGAACTTGTATCAAATTTTCAGTATAAGCAATGTTTTGGTAGTGCAGGGGTAGTCATTCAGTAGTCCAGAACTTGAGTGTTGTAGACAAAAATACACATTGTTTGAAGCTTTTCAGCTTGGGATCATTTGGACAATTCACAAGAAATGTCAATGTAAAGAGAAAACAATATTTATTTTGTGTGCAAAGAGAGTACTAATAGGTTGAAAAGAGCACTCTGCTAGTAGAAGCTCCAAATCAGGTCAGGCAGCATCCAGGGAACAGGAGAATCGACGTTTCGGGCATAAGCCCTTCTTCAGGAATGAAGAAGGGCTTATGCCCGAAACGTCGATTCTCCTGTTCCCTGGATGCTGCCTGACCTGCTGCGCTGTTCCAGCAACACATTTTCAGCTCTGATCTCCAGCATCTGCAGACCTCACTTTCTCCTCGAAGCTCCAAACCAAACAGCACAACCCTTTGGCTGTTGCATCAGGCATGGTACTGACCATAATCATCCATTCTGTGCTTGAAAACTCAAAACAAATGTCAAACAGCTGTAATTCAGCTGTAGCAGTAATTCAGCAAATGGACAATATTTACTGAATATCCTTGTGTGCTCAGAATTATACTGACGACCATTTGAGGATAATCAGTTGGACTCAGTGTGGTGCACTTGTGCATACTGAAAGCTAAGTATGTTAATACACAGGTACCTGTTTTTTGCAGACTGAAAGCACATGTATATGGATTATGCCACTTCAACTCAACACAACAGGAGACAGCCATTCTCTGGTTAATTTCTTGGGTCAAAACATTGACCCATCAGAGTCAACCTGCCTGGTTTTAAAATGTAAACAATTCTTGACAATTTATTGTCAGCAACAAGCTAGTTGATGCATTTCCCATTTAGCACATCTACCAATGAGCACTCTCTTCTCATAAGGTATAATAGCTGTCTTCCCTTTAGATTGGCATTTCAGGCAAATTATCTTGATGAGCGCAAGATTACATTTTTGGTAAAATACCTTCAGCAATACTCAAAAATGGTAGAAGATCGATACTGTCTAATTTCTCTTTAGTGTTTTGAGATTTTAAAAATTCGCTCTTGGGATGTGGCTATTGCTGGCAGCCAGCATTTATTGCCTTTCTCCAGTTGCCCTTGAGAAGGAGGTGGTGAGTTGTGTTCTTGAACCACTGCAGAATATGTGCTGTAGGTTGACATAGAATGCTGTGAGGAAGGGAATTCCAGGATTTTGACCCAGTCATAGTGAAGGAATATAAAAATGCAGACATTTTGAAAATCGGTCTAAGAATGCCTCTGTGGAGAGAGAAACTCATCGAGAGCTGATTGCCCATCTAACATCTTGGTCTCAAAGAAATTAGAAAACAGTCTCTCATGTGAAACATACTTACAGTAAAAAGAAAGAAGACGACCCAGGGCAACCAGCAGCCAGAAGAGTGAAATCACAGAAGACGACAGTGACTGTGTGGTTTTGAAATTAAGTTGATGTAATTTTATTAAGTGTCTTATTGGAACAGTATATTGTTATAGGGTTGAAGGCAGATAGTAAGCAGTTAAGAGAAAGGGAGGCTTAGAGTTGCGAATAGTTGTTGTTTAGTGTTCACTTTTAGAGTTAAAGAATAAATTGCTATTTTCTTTAAATATTGGAATTTGGGAGTTCTCTGTCACTCATATTTTAACAAGTGACGCGGTGAGGCCATTTTTTCTGGTTGTTTGTTTTAATTAATAGAGGGGTTCACCTTCATGTTGTAACAGTAGGGCACTATCCTAAGGAGCTCCTGCAGAGAGATCCGAGAGCCACGACTATTTTTCTATGAGCCAAGTATGACACCAACCAGTGGAGATTTTCCTCCATAATATCCATTGATTCCAATTCACACTTTGTTGAATACGGCTTTGATGTCAAGGTCTGTCACTCTTCCACTCACCTCTGGAATTTAGCTCTTTTGTCCATGCTTGAACCAAGGCTGTAATGAGATCCAGAGCTGAGTGGCCCTGATGAAAGTGGGAGTCACCGAACAGGTTATTGTTGAGTGGATGCTGCTCGATAGTGCTGTTGATGACTCCTTCCATCACTTTACTGATGATCAAGAGTAGACTGATAGGGGGCTGTAATTTGTTAGTTTGAATTTGTTCTGCATTTTACGTAAAGGGCACACCTGGGCAATTTTCCATGTTGTGTAGATGCCAGTGTTATAGCCATACTGGAACATGTATATCATGTTTAGGAGCACAAGTCTTCAGGGCTATTCTGGACTATTGTCAGGGCCCCAACTTTTTCATTAGGCAGTGCCGCCAATCATTTCTTGATATTACATACAGTAAATTGAATTGGTTGAAGTCTAGCATCAAAGAAGCTTAGGACCACTGGAGGAGGCTGAGGTGGATTATCCACCCAGGACTTATGGCAGAAAATTGCTTAGAATGCTTCAACTTTATCTTTTGCACTGAGCTCTTCCATCGTTGAGGATAGGAATATTTGTGGAGCCGCCTCCTCCACTGAGCTGTTTAATAGTCCAATCCCATTCATGACTGGATGTGACAGGACTGCAGAACCTAGATGTGATCCCTTGGCCATAGGATCGCTTAATTCTGACTTTCAATGGCTCTTTATGCTGTTGGCATGCAACTATTCTTGTAAACACATTGTGAGTTTTGTGGAATCTGAACGCCTGTGTCAATAATTTATGAGAGGAAAATGTGTTGCCAAAAAATAGTCTGTATCAAATAATTAATTGTTGCGATTGCTTTGCTTTATCTTTATATAATGTTAATCTCTGGATGTGTGATGACATTTTTGTTCATTTCTGATTTGAGCTACCATTCAGCAAATACTCACTTAATTGGTCATCCAATTTCTTTTTTAATATGTAGAATAGAAAAGAAATTTTTTTAGAAGTAGCCAGTCATAACAACATCCCAGTAAAATATCAATAGTTTAGATTAGATTAGATTACTTACAGTGTGGAAACAGGCCCTTCGGCCCAACAAGTCCACACCGACCCGCCGAAGTGCAACCCACCCATACCCTACATTTACCCCTTTTAACCTAACACTACGGGCAATTTAGCATGGCCAATTTACCTGACCCGCACATCTTTGTGACTGTGGGAGGAAACCGGAGCATCCGGAGGAAACCCACGCAGACACGGGGAGAATGTGCAAACTCCACACAGTCAGTCACCTGAGTCGGGAATTGAACCCGGGTCTCTGGCGCTGTGAGGCAGCAGTGCTAACCACTGTGCCACCGTGCCGTAAACCAAAATTGATACTGTACTCATAATTTACTAATAGCTGCTAATTTGGATTTGTTATAATTCTAAAGCTGTTGTGCAAAATTACAACATTAAACTTACATAGGTTAATCCAAAGATAGATAAATTTTGCATCAATCAAGATACTAACAGTCATTGAAGACAGTTGCAAAAGGTGAACTTCAGATAATGTCCTGGCTGATATTTAACTCTCAACCAACATCATATTCTCCTTGACATTTTGGGATTTTGTGGATAGATTGATTGGTGTTTTTCTCTGCATTACAACAGTGAACACACGCCAAAAGTACTTGGGATGCTCCACTATCCATATTGAATGTGAAAACTGCTGTACAGGTATATTCTATTAAGCTTTCAGAGATGCTGTCACACACTAAACCAAGTGAGACTTGATCCTGGGCTCGGAATTAGGCGCATTGTCACTGCACCACAAGAGCCCGAGAAAGTGCTATGTATACATACAATGTGAACAGGTATATTTCTAATCAACCTCACCAGTGATGTTTTTATGCACTGGGTCTCTTGGCCCTAGACCTCTAGATAGTGCAATACAAGTGCATTTTCTTTATTTGATGCAGGTGTCCGCTTTGGTGCTTGGAAGAATATATTGGAAAGAATTTGAAGGATATCTGCATGTGCATTAGAGATTATTGGATGCTGGTATTAGGCAAGATGACAAGTCTGAACAGCAGCTGTTGTACAAATAGAGATAATAATTGTTCAGAATCATAGAAGTTAGTTTTTTGTAGTGTTTAGCTAATATAGTGGGTGTATTTTAACTGTTTCATGGAGATTTTTTTCCCAAAGCCACCTTCATTTATGTGGACATTTTCATGTTGCTTAGGAAAGAATGGAGCTGATGCAGCTTCTGTGGCATAGTTAAAATGAATGATCAAAACCTTGGTTAAAGAAAGATTTTATGGAGGTTGTTTGAATTTCTTAGAGGAAGGATGAGATGATTTTGTTGCTAGTAGATCAGGTACTGTCACATACTACAGCAGGTGAGACTTGATCTTGGGTGTCAGGGCTCAGAGTTTGGTGCATTGCCACCGCACCACAAGAACTGTCGGTGCAGGAGGGGGACACAGGTTTGCAAGTTTGTAAAGATTGGGTGTGCTGTGATCATGGAGGGTTATGTAGATAATGATGGAGATTTATAATTCAACATACTTTGAAGCCAGAAAGGAGAACAGTGATCTGTGGGCAAGTTTGGTGTGATACACAATATGTGCATTGAAGTTTTGGTCATTGAGTTGGGGTTGATCGAAGTGAAGACAAACTGCAAAGCAATGAGTCAATTGCAGAAAATTCAAGTATAATAAAGAAAGGGTTAAGAGTTTCAGGAACAATATAGTTAAGGATAGGGTGGATGGAGAGGCCAATGAAAGGTGGTTTGATTACAAAAAGGTATGGAGCTTGAATGGCTGTCTCAAAATAGCAAACCTTCCCATGACTCATGGAAGGTCATAGCTGAATGTTTCAGGATTAATTGGGATAAACATCTATTGGGTAAATTTCAGCAATCTGGAGTAGATTTTCTTGGAAAAAGTACTTGTTTCAAAGACCAAATATTCATTCAAGCTCAAGTTACAAATGGACTGAACTGTAAATAGATCACTTCATTTAATTATAACAGTAGTGTTTTCATTGGATCTGTTTAGGTGTTAACACGTTTCCTGTTTTTGTGTGTATTTTTACAGCTCGTGATGCCGATGAGAGGGAGCAGTGGATTCATGCGTTAGAAGAAACCATTCTTCGTCATACTCTGCAGCTCAGGGTAAGTGTGTATTGGGTTGTTGTAAATTGCATCACCTGTGGATGTTGGTTTCTGGATTATTTCTGGTGAAACTGTTATTGCAGTTTAAAGACCATGTGGTAATAATGATGAATGTTTGTGTATCAACTACGTTGCTGTTATGATAACATAGAGTGTTATAATGACGAATAAGACCATTGAATGTTGACTTCATATCGAAAGAAAAAAAAGTGCAGGAGTAGGCCATTCGGTCCTTTAAGCCTGCACCACCTTTCAACATGTTCATGGCTGATCATGCAATTCCAGTATCCCATTTCGACTTTCACTCTGTACCCCTTGATCCCTTTAGCTGCAAGGGCCAGGTCCACCTTCCTTTTGAATACATCTAATGTACTGACCCCAACGACTTTCTATGGTAGACAATTCCACAGGTTCACGACTCTGAGTGAAGAAATTATTCCTCATCTCAGTCCTGAATGGCTTACACCTTAAGTTTAGACTGCGGCATCCCCAAAATCTGGGACATTCTTCCTGCATCTCGCCTGTCCAGTCCCATCAGGATTTTGTGTTTCTATGATAACCCCCTTCACTCTTCTAAATTTCACTGAGTTCAAGCCCAGTCGATCCAGTGTTTCTTCTTGTCAGTCCTACTATTCTGGGGATCAGTCTGGTGAACCATCATTGGACTCGCTCAGCAGCAATAATTTTCTTCGTGAGATGAGGAGACCAAACCTGCATGCACTCCTCAAGCTGTGGCCTCTCCAAGGTCCTGTATAATCAGTGCAGCAGGTTTAAACTTCAGTTGTAGCATGAAGTCAAGCAAAAGGATTCATATAAAACATTTTGGAGGAAGAGGTTTATCCAAATAATTTTGTCATGTTGGGAATTTCTATTTGGGGAGAGACGGGGAAGGAAATTCATACTTCAGTATTTCAGTTAAACGTTTTCATGGGTTGATATTCAAAGCTGTTCTCCGACAGTCAGATTGGCCCCTATATTTACGGGAAAGTAGGAGACAGCTGACTCTGTATCAGCAGCTGGGACCTCCAACACACCAGAAGGCAGAGGAATCTATTGAATTAAAGTAGAAATTCATTAGGTTTTTAATTTTTTTTTTAACCACTTTGGCACCTGGCTTCCTTGACAGTTGGTCAGTGAAAGCCTGTAGTACAAGGCAATTTCTAGGGACCAAGGGGATAGCCCATGGCTGTTGAGAAGATTGGGCCTTGGTAAGATAGGGACTTGGAATGCACTGCAGATGAATGAGAGGGGAAATTTGGAGGCTGATTGTGCTGGGAGGGAAACATCACAGTAAAACCGTAAGTAATGGTGTTTGTATCATGTGAGTCTCAGATTTTTACTAACTTAATATTTTCTACCCCAAATGGTTGAATTTTCATAAAATTCTCCCCACTTTGTGCTGAATAATTTGAATCAGTTGCTGCTTTGAATTTGCCTAGTCTCAGCATTGACCTCTTCAGTCAGAAGATTGTGGGCTCAGATGCCATTCCAGAGACTTGAAGTGTAATCCAGGCTGAAGTACAATATTGAGGAATGCTGTACTCTTGGTGCCATTTTTACGACAAGCTATTAAACGGATTCCCTATCTTCCATCTAAGATGGATGTAAACAAAGAGTCAAAGAAATTTCCTACAGTCTTGCCCACGATCCCTCAATTGACATCACTAAAACACACGTGTCTGCTCAGGTATCTGGTTGCTATTTGTAGGTCTTGGCAGTCAGCTTTCGATAAATGCAAGAATGTCTGTATTTCCAAAATATTTCATTACTTGTGTTTTTAATTATCCTAAAACTGTCAGGGTATTATCTTTCCTTGCAAGGCTTTGTCCTGAGTTTGATTCTTGTTCATTCATGCTTCCAGACTTGAGAAAATTATCATTGTTTATGTGCTTGATTATGCTTTTTGAAGTCTGAATGGTTTTGATATATTTTCTTGAAACATTTCTGTAAAGCCCTTTGCAAATTGTTTTCGAGCTAAGTATTATTGAACTATATTTCCAACCATTGCAAATTGATTGATTGTATTTTCCTGGTGTTTTCATTATCACTTAACTAAGTCACAATCGGAGGCAGTTGACGTTGGTATCCAGCCTCCAAGTGATGATCAATTGTTGTGGATCTTTTCCATTGTATTGACAAATAATTGCATAAAGTGTAAAATTACTACTACACTTGCCAAAATAGGTTATGGTAATTACTTCACTCTTGAAGACAATTTACCAAGCAAGACAAGTATTGTGATCCCAGCTGATAGTATTGGTCAGATTCTGGACTGTAATCTGGCTTAGAGTCATAGAGATGTACAGCATGGAAACAGACCCTTCGGTCTAACTTGTCCATGCCAACCAGATATCCAACACAATCTAGTCCCACCTGCCAGTACCCTGCCCATATCCCTCCAAACCCTTACTATTCATATACCCATTCAAATGCCTCTTAAATGTTGCAGTTGTACCAGCCTCCACCACATCCTCTAGCAGCTCATTCCATACACGTACCACCCTCTGCGTGAAAGAATTGCCCTCCAGGTCTATTTTATATCTTTCCCCTCTCACCCTAAACCCTCTAGTTCTGGACTCCCCGACCCCAGGTCTATTTATCCTATACATGCCCCTCGTCATTTTGTAAACCTCTATAAAGTCACCCCTCAGCTTCTGACGCTCCAGGGAAAACAGCCCAGCCTGTTAAGCCACTCCCTGTAGCTCAGATCCTCCAACCCTGCAACATCCTTGTAAATCTTTTCTGAACCCTTTCAAGTTTCACAACATCTTTCCGATAGGAAGGAGACCAGAATTGCACGCAATATTCCAACAGTGGCCTAACCAATGTCCTGTATAGCAGCAACATGACCTCCCAACTCCTGTACTCAATACTCTGACCAATAAAGGAAAGCATACCAAACGCCGCCTTCACTATCCTATATACCTGCGACTCCACTTTCAAGGAGCTATGAACCTGCACTCCAAGGTCTCTTTGTTCAGCAACATTCCCTAGGACATTAATATTAAGTGTACAATTCCTGCTAAGATTTGCTTTCCCAAACTGCAGCACCTCGCATTTATCTGAATTAAACTCTATCTGCCACTTCTCAGCCCATTGGCCCAGATCCTGTTGTAATCTGAGGTAACCCTCTTCGCTGTCCACTACACCTCCAATTTTGGTGTCATCTGCAAACTTACTACCTGTACCTCTTATGCTCGCATCCAAATCATTTATGTAAATGACAAAAAGT
>NC_057720.1:42382076-42410958 GCF_004010195.1 Chiloscyllium plagiosum | reverse complement strand
ACCCTATTATTCTTACAGATAGCTGAGATCTCCTTACAAGTTTGTTTCTCATTTTCCCTCTGACTATTGGGGGGTCTATAATACAATCCCAATAAGGTGATCATCCCTTTCTTATTTCTCAGTTCCACCCAAATAACTTCCCTGGATGTATTTGAAGGAATATCCTCCCTCAGCACAGCTGTAATGCTATGTCTTATCAAAAATGCCACTTCCCCCTCCTCTCTTGCCTCTGTTTCTTCTTTGCTGTAGCATTTGTATCCTGGAACATTAAGCTGCCAATCCTGCCCATCCCTGAGTCATGTTTCCGTAATTGCTATGATATGCCAGTCCCATGTTCCTCACCATGCCCTGAGTTCATCTGCCTTCCCTTTTAGGCCCCTGAAATAAATGGAGTTTAATTTATTAGTCCTACCTTGTCCCTGCCTGCCCTGACTGTTTGACTCACTTCTGTTCTCAGCTGTACCCGTTTCAGATCGATCTCTTTCCTCATTATCTCCCTGGGTCCCACCCCCCCCACCTTACTAGTTTAAATCCTCCCAGGCAGTTCGAGCAAATTTCCCTGCTAGTATATTAGTCCCCTTCCAATTTAGGTGCAATCCGTCCTTCTTGTACAGGTCACTTCTACCCCAAAAGAGATTCCATGATCCAAAAATGTGAATCCTTCTCCCATACACCAGCTCCTCAGCCATGCATTCATCTGCTCTATCGTCTTATTCTTGCCCTCACGAGCTCGTAGCACTGGGAGTATCCAGATATTACTACCCTTGAGGACCTCCTTTTTAAATTTCTACCTAACTCTTTCTAATCTCCCTTCAGAGTCTCAACCTTTTCCCTTCCAATGTCGTTGGTTCCAATATGGACAATGACCTCCTCCTGCTGGCCGCTCTCCCCCGTGAGAACATTCTGCACTTTCTCTGAGACATCCTTGATCCTGGCACCAGGGAAACAACACACCATCCTGCTTTTTCTCTGCTGGCCACAGAAATGTCTGTCTGTACCTCTGACTACAGAATCCCCTAACACAATTGATCTCTTGGAAGCCGACGTACCCCTCGTTGCATTAGAGCCAGTCTCAATACCAGAAACTTGGCTGTTCATGCAACGTTCCCCTGAGATTTCATCACCCCCTACATTTTCCAAAACACCGTACCTGTTTGAAATGGTATATCCACAAAAGACTCCTGCACGAGCTGCCTACCTCTCTCGCCCTTCCTGGAGATAACCCATCTATGTGACTGTTTCTGAGACTTGCCCCCTTTCCTATAACTGCCATCCATTGCATACTGTTGCTGTTGCAAATTCCTCATTACTTCTATCTGTCTCTCCAACCGATCCACTCGATCTGATAAGGTTCGCGTCCAGCAGCATTTATGGCAGACATAATCCGCAGTATCCCTAAAACTCTCTTTAAACTCCCACATCTGACAAGAAGTACGTATCACTGCAAAGGCCATTTTTGCTCCTTCACAATCCACAGACCCAGAAAATAACACCGTCTTATTCCTCTACAAACACTGCCCCAGGTTAAATTACTAGCTATAGCTTATATTTTAAGTTTAATCAAGAGACTTATCTCCAAAAACATCAAGTCAAGAAAGAATCCACTATACTCACTACTGCAGCCTTTCTCTTGGACGGACTTAAAACAACAATTAGCTTATCTGATTCTGTGCTATGAACTTCGCCCAACAGTTCCTCTGAGATTAGTTGTGAATTTCACTTTGTTAATTTTCACAGGTGCACTCTGATGTCCAGCGATACATGAATTCAAAAAGCAATGATAGATTTTGGAAAAAATATTTATTGGGATTGGGATGGCCTTTCACTGAAGTACAGACATACAGTGCTGCAGATTTGGCTTTAACAATAAAGCAGAAGTTTAATTACAGAAGAGAAAACAAGATAAAACAGACTAAGCTGCTTAGAAATATAACAATAAGAAAGATTTCAAAAGAAAAATAAAATTACAATTCCATCAATCCCACTACCATCTCTTTACAATATTCAGACAACTGAGGAAGTTTGCTTTTCTATCAAATGTACAGGGTAAACAGTTTCTTTCAATTCTGAGTCTTGACAGTTTGGTCATCTCTTCTTTGATAAGTCACATAACTGTGCTTACTTTTACAAATTTGTTTAGAACCCTGATGAGTTTATTCAGGATTTGGAGATGCCAGTGTTGGACTGGGGTGTTCAAAGTTAAAAATCACAGAACACCAGGTTATAGTCCAACAGGTTTAATTGGAAGCACACTAGCTTTCGGAGCGTCGCTCCTTCATCGGGTGGTAGTGGAGGGCTCAATCCTAACACACAGAATTTATAGTAAAAATTTACAGTGTGATGTAACTGAAATTATACATTGAAAAATTGATTGTCTGTTAAGCCTTTCATCTGTTAGAATACCATGATAGTTTCACTTCTTTCATGTGTAAATCACAAAACCTTTTTGAAAAAAAGTTGCATTCTCAGGTTAGCTGTTAAAAATGGTGATAGCTAGACAATATGTTGAAGGTGTTAGCCCTCTGTGTTCTCTGTCAATGCCATGATGTTTAGATTGATTCTTATCTAAAAAGTGAGATAACGGAGTTTTACATGAGTGCATGCAGTTTTTGAACAAAGTACAATGTAACTCTGCAAGTACAAATTCATCCCACAAAATATATATGTGCATGTGGGTCTTTGTCTGTCTGTGTGTGTGTGTCTGTCTGGGTTGAGGGTTGTGAGTGTGAGAAAATGTATGTGTGTGTGTGTAGTGAGTGCAGAGTGTCTTAAGTGTGTGAGGGGGTACATGTGGGAGTGTGTGTGTCTGTAAGGGTGTGTGTGGCTGTTTTGTGTGCACGTCTGTGTATAAGTGTCCGTGTGTATATGGGTATAGGAGTGCCTGAGTGTCTGTGTGTGTGTATAGTGCAATGGTGGTCACCTGTAACGTGACATGAACCCAAGGTCCTGGTTGAAGCCCTCCCTATGGGTACCGAACTTAGCTATCAGCCTCTGCTCGGCCACTTGTCGCTGCTGCCTGTCCCGAAGTCTGCCTTGGAGGATGGTCACCCGAAGGTCCGAGGTCGAATGTCTTGGACCACTGAAGTGTTCCCCAACTGGGAGGGAACACTCTTATCTGTTGATTGTTGTGCGGTGCCCATTCATCCGTTGTCGTAGCCTTTGCTCGGTTTCCCCAATGTACCATGCCTCCGGGCTCCTTGCCTGCAATGTATAACATAGATAACATTGGCTGAGTCACATGAGTACCTGCCATTTACAAGGTAGGAGGTGTCCCCATGCGTAATGGTGGTATCTGTGTCTACACTCTGACACGTCTTGCAGTGCCTACCGTGATAGGGTTGTATGGAGTTGTCCTGCGAGCCGGGCAGCTTGCTACGAACAACGATCTGTTTGAGGTTTGGCAGTTGTTTAAAGACAAGTAATGGAGGTGTGGGGAAGGTCTTGTGAGGTACTCATCTTCATTGATAATGTGTTGCAGGTCATGAAGAGCATGGCGTAGTTTTTCAGCTCCTGGGAAATATTGAACAACGAAGGGTACCCTGTCGGTTGCAGCACGTGTCTGTCTCTTGAGGTCATTATGGTTCCTTGCTGTGGCACGTCGGAACTGGCGGTCGATGAGTTGGGCATCGTACCCCGTTGTAGTGAGGGCATCCCTGAGTACTTCCAGGTGTCAGTCACGTTCCTCCTCATCTGAGCAGATCCGGTGTACGCATCGGGCTTGTCCATAGGGGATGGCTGTTTTAATGTGTTTTGGGTGGAAGCTGGAGAAGTGTAGCATTGTGAGGTTGTTTGCGAGAGAGTGTGGTGCTGAGGTGTCCATCCTTGATGGAGATGCATGTGTCCAAGAATGAGACAGATAGTCGAGAGTAGTCAGCGGTGAGTTGGTTGGTGGGATGAAACTTGTTGATGTCACTGTGTAGTTTTATCGGTGATTCCTTGCCGTGGGTCCAGAGGAAGAAAATGTCGTCAGTGTACCTGGTGTATAATGTTGATTGGAGATCCTGCATAGAGAAGAAGTCTTGTTCGAACCTGTGCATAAAAATGTTGGCACATTGGGGTGCAAATTTGGTCCCCATGGCTGTTTCATGTATCTGGATGAAGAACTAGTTGTCAAAGGTGAAGACGTTGTGATCAAGGATAAAGTTGATGAGTTGTAGGATGGTGTTGAGTACTGAGGCTGATGCCGCGATGCCATCATTTTGGGGGATGCTGGTGTAGAGTGTGGAAATGTCCATTGTGATGAGGAATGTTGCCGGTTCAACTGGTCCATGGGTGCTGAGTTTCTGTAAGAAATCCGTCACAACAGAAGCTGGAGATCCCCTGTACAATAGGTTTCAAGATGCCTTCCACATAGCCGGAGAGATCCTCACATAGGATCCCATTGCCCGACATGATGGGACATCCTGGTGTGTTGGCATTGTGCACCTTTTGGAAGGCAGTAGAAGTCACCTACACGAGAAGTACGTGGGATGAGGATGCGTAGGGAACTCTGAAGGACTGGATCCAAAGTTCTCATCAGTGTGTTTAATTCACGGGAGTGTTCTTTGGTCGGATCAGCTGGTAGTGGCCTGTAGTGTTCCTGGTTGTTCAGTTGTCAGTACACTTCCTTGCAGTAATCTGTTCTATTCTGAATGACAATGGATCCTCCCTTATCTGCTGGTTTGATGACAATGTTGTGATTGGTTTTGAGAGCCTGGTTTGCATTGCGTTGTGAACGGGTGATGTTTTGCTCTACCTTGTGGGTACGGCTGATGAATCTGGCATTTATATATTTCCGGACGGTTTGAGAATACATGTCAAGCCCAGGGCAGCGGCCCTCCTGTGGGGTCCAAGTTGACACCTTCTTTGGTCGCTCCTCTCCAGATTCCTGTGATTACTGTTCCAGTTCATCAGTGGGCTAATTGGGATCACTGCTGGCACCTTGAAAGATTTCCCAGAGTCTCATTCGTCTGATGAACTCCTCCGTGTCTGCTGCCAGAACCAACGGGTACATTTTGGCAGTGGGGCAGAAGTTGAGACCCCTACTCAGGACTTCAATCTCTTCCGGTCGAAGGGTGTGGTCCGACAAGTTGATAATAGACTTCCCCGCAGTGGTAATGTTGTCCACTGTGGTTCCAGGGTGGGCTTTGCTATTACTGGTGAGAATCCCAAGTTTCTCCAGTTTTTTGTTCTTGGCGTGCATGTACGTGGTGTAGAACTCTGAGCTCAAAAACTGAATGAATTCATGTAAAACTCTGATTCTAATCTAAAAAGTGAGATAACAATCTAAACATCATGGCATAGACAGAGAACACAGGGACTAACACCTTCAACATATTATCTAGCTATCACCATTGTTAACAGCTAACCTGAGAATGCAACCTTTTAAAAAAGGTTTTGTGATTTACACATGAAAGAAGTGAAACTATCATGGTATTCTAACAGATGAAAGGCTTAACAGTCAATTTTTCAATGTATCATTTCAGTTACATCACACTGTAAATTTTTACTGTCAATTCTGTGTGTAAGGATTGAGCCCTCTACTACCACCTGATGAAGGAGCGACGCTCCGAAAGCTAGCGTGCTTCCAAACAAACCTGTTGGACTATAACCTGGTGTTGAGTGATTTTTAACTGAGATTATTCAGACACTTCTGGTCTGGAACTTTCAAACTAATAATCTTGCGCTGAGGTAAATTAACTTGTCTGAACAAGTTTTCAAGGAGTACCTGTTTCATATACCAGGACTTGTGTGACTGAGAAATAAAATCTTTCTAAGATATTGGTTTTGCCTTAAACGAAAAAGACCACAATCCTTTAAAACAGAAAACTATCAATGCTCATCAACATTTACCTTATCTACTTGTAAATCTCTTCCAATACAAACAAATTCCTATTATTAACCTCAGGGCTACCCCTCTCATGCTAAATTTTAAAAAAGACATGAAAATACTGACAAGTTCATCATTAAGACCCTTCGTTGACACAAACCAAAAGCACATGCCACTAATTAAAAATGTAAGCACCAAAATAAATAATATTAAAATCTGTGTTGAAGATGCATCTTATTTCCTATTAGATTAGATTGTCTACAGTGTGAAAACAGGCCCTTTGGCCCAACAAGTCCATACCAACTCTCCGAAGAATATCCCACCCTGCACTGACTAATGCACCTCACAGTATGGGCAATTTAGCATGGCCAATTCACGTGACCTGCACACCTTTGGATTGTGGGAGGAAACCAGAGCACCTAAAGGAAACCCACGCAGACACCGGGAGAATGTGCAAACTCCACACGGACAGTCGCCCGAGTCTGGAATCGAACCTGGGGCCTTGGTGCTGTTAGGCAGCAGTGCTAACTACTGAGCCACCGTGCCGCCCAATATTACGAAGATGTGCCTAAAATTCCTTAGTGACATGGAATTCTGGTGTGTATGCAAAATATGAAGAAATAGAGATTAATGATTTTGTATTATAAATTTACTACAAATAACCAAGT
Organism: Chiloscyllium plagiosum; assembly: GCF_004010195.1. Classification (NCBI taxonomy): domain Eukaryota; kingdom Metazoa; phylum Chordata; class Chondrichthyes; order Orectolobiformes; family Hemiscylliidae; genus Chiloscyllium; species Chiloscyllium plagiosum. Next base: position 42,404,481 of record NC_057720.1, on the reverse strand, counting down.
ATCTTGAATCTTCATCGTGGGGAATACAAACTAACTTCAGCTCAGTAACCGAAAAGACATTCCGCAGAGAGTTTGTGGGCGGCACGGTGGCACAGTGGTTAGCACTGCTGCCTCACAGCGCCAGAGACCCGGGTTCAATTCCCGCCTCAGGCGACTGACTGTGTGGAGTTTGCATGTTCTCCCCGTGTCTGCGTGGGTTTCCTCCAGGTGCTCCGGTTTCCTCCCACAGTCCAAAGATGTGCAGGTCAGGTGAATTGGCCATGCTAAATTGCCCGTAGTATTAGGTAAGGGGTAAATGTAGGGTTATGGGTGGGTTACGCTTCGGCGGGGCGGTGTGGACTTGTTGGGCCGAAGGGCCTGTTTCCACACTGTAAGTAATCTAATCTAATCTAAAAAAAAACTTTCTCATTTCCCTTCTGAAGACTAACATTTACTTTGCCTTTTTGATTATTCTTTGTAATTCTGAACTCACTATTTAGAATGCCAAAACTGTTTTTGTTCTAATAAGTTACTGCCTTTTATTGTGATGAGATTGTATAGTTACAGTGTATGTTCATTGCCATCTCACATGGTCCATATTCATGAACCCCTAGAGCGAATCTTACCATGGTGTTCAGACTGTGAAGGCCATGACCTCTGAACTGCTGCAGGGAACATTCATATATACACAAGCTCAAATGCTAAATAGTAGGTTTTTGAATTTATGGCATGTGTATGGGTGAAAGCTGTGATGGCTAAGTTACATCTGTTGTTTAGAAGTTGTCTACTGCAACTGATAAACTAGTTATTCACTTTTATTTTCCATTTTGTCTATTCTGTGCTGGAGGATTCATATTTGGGGCCAATTTGACTGGTGGTATCAGTTCTTCACTACAAAGATATTAATAGTTAAATGTCAGCCAATCTTTTTCAACAATGTTACTGGCACAATCCATAGGACAAAATAATAGAGAGCACATTTGAGAGCAGGACCAGACAAAAACAACATTGACACGCACAAAGGTGATTGAGACCTTAAGGATTCTAAAGGGGCCTGATAGGATAAATAATGAAATGATGTTTCCCCTCATGGAAGAGTCTAGAACCAGAAGGTTTAGTCTCAGAATAAAGAGGGCACCCTTTTAAGAAGGAGATGAGAAGCAATTTCTTCTTTTGAGGGTTGAGAGTCTTTAGAACTCCTTGTCGCAGAGAGCTGTGGAGGCAGTCTCCTTTTGTATATTTAAGGCTGAGATTGATGATTCCCTGACTGATCAAGAATCCGTTAGCTACAGAGAAATGCTGGAAAGTGGACATGAGGAATGTCGGATCAGCCATGATCCTATTGAATGGCAGAGCGGGCTCGACAGGGCAAATGGCATACTCCTGATGCTGTTTCTTAAGTCTTATCTGGTCAGGAGCAGGAAACTTCAATAAAAATGTAAAGGTATTCGAGATGATGTGATTGAAGATGTATTAGAATTGCTTGATTCACTTGAAATATGGGCAGATACTGAAAAAGGTAGAATTGCTCTCTTAGAGCTATCCGGGAAGATTTAATGGGAGCACTGAAATAATGACTAATTCTAAGGCTGTGCCCACAGGTCTTAGTCTCCCTGCCTAACAGAAACAAATTCCCAGCATGCACCCTTTCAAAGCCATGCATTATCTTGTAAGTTTCTATTAGATCTCCCCGCAACGTTCTACACTTTCAATGAATACAATCCTAGGATCCTCAGCTGATCATCATACGTTAAGCCTACGATTCCAGGAATCATCTGTGTGAATCTCCGCTGGACACACTCCTGTGCCAGTATGTTCTTCCTGAGGTGTGGGGCCCAAAACTGGACACAATATTCTAAATGGGGCCTAACCAGAGCTTTATAAATTATCAGAAGCATGTCGCTTTTATATTCCAACCATCTTGAGATAAATGGCAACATTACAATTTGCTTTTTTAATCACGGACTCAACCTGCAAGTTAATCTTTAGAGAATCCTGGACTAGAACTCCCAGATCCCTTTGTACTTTGGCTTTGTAAATTTTTTCACAGTTTAGAAAATAGTCCATGCCTGTATTCTTTTCTCCGAAGTTCAAGACCTCGCATTTGCTCACGTTGAATGGCATCCGCCATTTCCTGAACCACTCTGCAAAACTATCTAAATCTTCCTTCAGCCTCCACGCCTCCTCAGTACCACCTGCCTGTCTGCCTAACATGGTATCATCGGCAAAGTTTGTCAGAATGCCCCCAGTCCCTTGATCCAGATCATTAATATATAAAGTGAACAGCTGCGGCCCCAACAGGTGAACTCTGCGGGACATCACTTGTCACTGGCTGCCATTCCGAAAAAGAATCTTTTATCCCGACTCTCTGATTTTTATCAGACAGCCAATCTTCAGTCCATGCCAGTAGCTCACCTCAAACACCATGAGCCCTCACCTTACTCAGCAGAGTCCCGTGAGGCATCTTATCAAAGGCCTTTTAGAAGTCTAGATAGATAACATCCACTGGGCTTCCTGATCTAACCTCCTTGTTACCTTTTCAAAGAATTCTAACAGATTTGTCAGGCACAACCTCCCCTTACTAAATCCATGCTGACTTGTCGTAATCCGACCCTTCCAAGAATTTAGAAATCTCATCCTTAACGATGGATTCTAGAATTTTACCTACAACCAATGTCATACTAATCGATCTATAATTTTCCATCTTTTGACTTGGTCCTTTCTTGAATGGGGGGTTACAACAGCGATTTTCCAATCATCTGGAACTTTTGAAAGATCCCAACCTATGCTTCCACTATTTCCTCAGCCACCTCCCTGTGCATTTTAATCCCTTTAGGATGTAGCCCATCGGGGCCAGGAGATTTATCAATTGTTAGACATTTTAGCTTTTCTAGTACTTTGTTTGTAATGGCTACCATACTCAACTCTGCCTATGACTCTCCTTAATTGTTGGGATATTGTGAACTGTGAGGAGGATGCAGAGTTATCTCAGTACGATTAGCAAAGATTAATGAGTGGGCAAATACATAACAGGTTAGATATAATGTAGATAAATGTGAATTTATTTGTTGTGGGAGCAAAAGTAGGAAATCAAATTATTACCTGATTAACTTTGGAAGAGGGAGGTGCAACTGTTTGTCCTTGTACATATGTCATTGAAAGTAAACTTACAGGTGGAGCAAGTGGTAAAGAAATAGTATGTTGACTTTCATAGAGAGAGGGTTCAAGTATTGTAATTATACATGGACTTGGTGTAACCATGCCTGAGGTATTTCATGCAGTTTGGTTTCCTTATATGTGGAAGGATATTCTGGTTATGGAATGAATGCAACAAATGTTTGCCAGTCTGATTTCTCGAATGGCGAGATTGATGTATGAAGAGACGCAGGATTGTTCAGTGCGCTAAACCTGATACATCCTCAGGGTCTAATGCTCTGATCCCTAGAATACCTAAGGAAGTGGCCCTAGAAATAGTGGAGGTGTTAGTGATCATTTTAAATATTCTGTAGACTCTGGAAGAGTTCCAATAGGCTGTGGAGGGTAGCTAATATAACCCCACTTTTTAAAAAGGAAGGGAGAGAGAAAACTGGCAACTATAGGCCAATTAGCCTGACATCGTTGTTGGAGTCAATTATGAAAGATGTAATAACTGAACGTTTGGAAAGCGGTGACAGGATCAGTCCAAGTCAGCATGGATTCACTAAAGAGAAATCATGCTGAACAAATCTTTTGGAATCTTTTGAGGTTGTGACCAGCGGAGTGGGCAAGGTTGAATCAGTGGATGTTGTATATCTGGACTTTCAAATGCGTTTTGAAAAGATCCAACACAAGAGATGAGGAAGCAAAATTAAAGCTTCTTGGAGGTAATGTATTGATGTGGACAGAGAACTGGTTGACAGAGAGTTGGAATAAATGTTTTTTTTTTCAGAATGGCAGGCAGTGACAAGTGGGTGTCACAGGATTCAGTGCTCGGACCCCAGCTATTCACAATACACACTGTTATAAAGTGGTGGTTGACCCCTTCTGATAACTAAAACTGAAACACCCATAGAGGATCTCCTCGCCTTGTCCTATAATCTGGTAAAACAAGCGTGAAAGGTGGTTTAACCTACCTCTCACCTCCCCCCTCCCCCCCGCCACCCCCCAAATCTGTTAGAAAGGAGTGGTAAAATGAAATGAAATCATTTTCACTCACTCTATAATCAACAAGTAACAATTTATTTATCTTAACTCCAAAAGCGAATACATTAATAGAACCACAAACAAACTGAACAATTATCCTCAAATACTATCTATTCCCGAATAAAACAAAGTCTAATGGCATGGTGTTCCAATAAATATAAATCCCACTTTTATATAAAATACAATTAAAAATTTAGAATTTAGTGTCTCAATAATAACCAGGGTATGTTTTACAGACTGCTCTGCACCCTGTCTGCTGATCTTGTTTCAGGAATGCCTCTTCCTTCAAATTCTTGCTTCAGGAATGCCTCTGTCTGTCGAATTCTTGTGTCAGGAATATTAGCTAAGAGTTCCACTGTACCTTTAGTCAGCTGATGGCTATTCTGAAAGCTGAGAGCAATGATCTCTTCAGATGGCAGTTTACACTGCCGATTTTCAAATCCCTCTCTTCTTTTATACCCTTGATAACATACTAATTTCTTAGAATAAGATTAGTTCTAGGTTGTCAAAACTAGCAGATTTAAATTTAATTGGTCTCTCATCTGAGTGCCTGGTTTGAATTAATTGGCTAAATTTAAAACTTGTCTTGATAACCAAAAAAAACTGCCGCTTTGCCTGTTAACAGTACAGCCTTTTGATGTAATTGTTTCAGTTCGAACAGTTGCCAACTGGCAAGCTGCTGCCCACAGACACTAATTTTTTAAATCTCTAAGCATAGAAAACAATCTTCTTTTAAAGGGGCCATACACAATTTTCCGCCCTTATCATTTTGCAAACATCAAATTCTAACATCGTGCCTTCCAGTCCAGAAATGTTCTACCCAACTTCGTAACAAAATTAACAAATTGGACAAAGGAATTCAATGCAATATCTCCAAATTTGCAGATGACACCAAGCTGTTTGGCAGTATGTTATGTGAGGATCATGCTAAGAGGCTGCACCGTGACTTGGACAGGCTGGCTGAGAGGGCAAATGCTTGGCAAATGCAATATAATGTGGATAAATGTGAGGTTATCCTCTTCGGTGGCAAAAACAGGAAGGCAGATTATTATCTGATTGGTGGCACTTTAGGAAAAGGTAAGGTGGAATGAGACCTGGGTGCTGTGGTGGAACAGTTGCTGAAGGTTGAAATGCAGGTGCAGCAGTCAGTGGGGAAAGCAAATGGCATGAAGATTTGAGTATGGGAATAGTGATGTCTTGGTGCAGTTCTACAGGGCCTTGGAGAGGCCACACCTTTTAGTATTGTGTGCAGATTTGGTCTCCTGGTCTTAGGAAAGACATTTATTGCTATTGAGGGAGTCCAGTCATTGTTTTTACCTGGTGAATCATGACTGTAGATGCTGGAAACCAGATTCTGGGTTAGTGGTGCTGGAAGAGCACAGCAGTTCAGGCAGCGTCCAAGACTGATTCCTGGGAAGGCAGGATTGACATATGAAGGAAGGCTGAATCGTCTGGACTTGTACTCACTGGAACTTAGAAGAGTGAAGTGGGGAATGTAATAGAAACATAAAATCCTGATGGGATTGGACAGACTAGATGTGGGAAGAATGTTCCTGATGTTGGGCAAGTCCAGATCTAGAGATCACAGTCTAAGGTTAAGGGGTAAGCCATTCAGGACTAAGATGAGGAAGAATTTCTTCACTCAGGAGTACAAAGTTAAAAATCACACAACACCAGGTTATAATTCAACAGGTTTAATTGGAAGCACTAGCTTTCGGAGCGCCTCTCCTTCATCAGGTCGTTGTCAGCGGCGCTCCGAAAGCCATGCTTCCAGTTAAACCCATTGGACTATAACCTGGTGGTATGTGATTTTAACTTTGTACACCCCGGTCCAACACCCACATCTCCAAATCATGACTTCACTCGGGAGAGTTGTGAAGCTGTGGAATTGTGTACCACAGCAAGCTGTTGTGGCCAGTTGGTTAGCTATATTAAAAAGGGAGCTAGACATGGCCCGTGTGACTAAAGGGATCAAGGGATATGGAGAGAAAGCAGGAGTGGGATACTGAAATTGCATGATTAGCCATGGGGCTGAATGGCTTACTCCTACACCCTATTTTCTATATTTCTGTATTTGTATATCCACAGGAGTTCAGATCAATGAGGGCACAGACCTTCAATGTGGCACGGTGGCTCAGTGGCTAGCACTGTTGCTTCACAGTGCCAGGGACCCGGGTTCGATTCTAGCCTCGGGCCACTGTCTGTGTGGAGTTTGCACATTTCACCTGTGTCTGCGTGAGTTTCCTCCAGGTGCTCCGGTTTCCTCCTGCACTCCAAAGATATGCAGGTTAGGTGATTTGGACATGCTAAATTGTCCATTGTTTAGAGGTAAATATAGGATAATAGGATAGGGGAAAGAGTCGGTGTGGACTGGTTGGGCCGAATGGCCTGTTTCCACACTCGAGGGATTCTATGGTAGGGGGATGGTGAAGCTGTGGCATCAGGGTGACACACACAAAAAACATTGAATTTTTTCGAGAAGGATTTAGATTCAATTTGCAGGGCTAAAGGGATTAAAACGCACAAGGAGAAAGTGGAAACAGGATGCTAAGTTGGCGATCTGCCATGAACATATTGAATATCAGAGCAGGCGTGCAAAGCCAAATAGGCTACTCCTGCTCCTTTTTTCTGTGCTTAATGATTCTTTTTCTTCTTTATTGGAAGACTATATTTCTGTATTCCATCTGAACAACACTGAGAACAGCCACTGCCACTCTGGCAAACAGGGAACGTAAAAATCAGACTTTCTTGGTCAGTTTATAACACATGGCTGAACCAGTGGTGCAAATCACCAAGTTGTGCAATATATTCCAATCAAGATACGTTCTACATTGCTTCACACTGGTCTTTAAAATATTGTGCAAAAAACAATGCATCTCTAAAATGCCAAACAGATCCCACAACCAGAAATCACATGGTTAAATTTACAAAACAAACCCTTTTTTCACAGTGCATAACTTTGAAATAATTTTTCACGTAGTTTCATTGGTATCAGCTAATATGTCTCTGCTGGAATCATGGACCCAGATTTTGTGGTCAGTGGTGAATGAATTGTGTTCGCAGTTCAGTTTGTTTACAACTGCCCACAGACATTTTGTTGACCTTTTTGAGCAGAGTCTGAAACAGTACAGCACCATCTACTGGGGATTCGGGACTAGTGTGAACACACGAACCAACAATGTGCCTCTCCAAGCAAGCAGATTGAAGAATCTTCATTGAGGCTCACTATGTAAATCAGCAGTATAATTTAGAATATTCAATTAAATGTAAATGCATCTAAGCAAATAAAAGAGAGGGGAAAAACAACAGAAAACCGTGAAAGATTATATTTTTCACATCCTCCCAACAATAATTCAATTCGAAGGCATTAGATTCATTTTTTTTTCATGGCAGAGATGTTGTTAATTAGTAATTATAACTTGTCATACTGTTAGAAATTCACTAAAATTTGAGTGGACAAACCCTAACTTTTTCTCTGGTCTGTTTAATTTCATATTTCTTGGGAAGGATTTGTTGGCCATCCCTAATTACCATTAAGAAGGTGTAGTGAGCTGCCTTAACCACTGTAGTTCATCTGCTGTAGAAGCATCCTACTTTTCTGTTAGGAAGGGGCTTACAATTTTTTGATTCAGTGAAAGTGAAGGAAGGACAAAAAAGTTCTGTGAGCATGGAGGAGTTTTTGATACAATGGTGTTCCCAGGTGCTTTTTGCCTGTGTCCTTCCAAGTTGGGCGTTCAGGTTTGTTGTCGACAGAATCTTTGACAGTTGTTGCATTGCTTCTGGTATGTGGTGCACATGGCCCAATGTGTGCTGGTGATGAAAGGAGTTCATAATTAAGGTTTAATAAATATTTCATGGAAAAGTTCCATAAATTCATACCATTTCCAGTTTTGCAATGCCAGCTGTCTTCTGTTGTACCACAGAAATTGTTTTGATCGAGGTAGAATTAGAGACGTGTTCACAGTTTTTAATAATTCTCAGTTAGAACTTTAGCTGAAGACAATTTATGTCTAAGTGAAATAAATAGAAGTTGTCTAATTGTGGCCTTTTGTATTGGATATAATTTTTAAAAATCTCTTCTATTATTTGAAGAGACACCTTTTGATAGCAGAAAGCTGATCCAGAGTGAATGCTGAAGGCTATTAGCAGGGGTTAGGTTGGGGAGGAAGGTTGTTAGCATGTATAGAGATTGGATGTGTATTTGGAAGGCAGTCAGCCAAAATCCGAAGGATAATAAGTTTGTTGGTAACGATTAGGGTAGGGCTGTTGAGAAGTTTGTTAGCAAGAATTAGAAACAAAGTAAGACTGTTAGCATGGGTATGGATTGGATGTGTGCTGAGAAGGAAGGCCAGGCGGATAATAAGGTAAAAACAATGACTGCAGATGCTGGAAACCAGATTCTGTATTAGTGGTGCTGGAAGAGCACAGCAGTTCAGGCCTGACCTATCACCTTCATCCCCTCCCCCACTCATCTGTTGTACTCTATGCTACTTTCTCCCCACCCCCACCCTCCTCTAGGTTATCTTTCCACGCTTCAGCTCTCTGCCTTTATTCCTGATGAAGGGCTTTTGCCCGAAACGTCGATTTTACTGCTCCTGCCTGAACTGCTGTGCTCTTCCAGCACCACTAATCCAGAAGGAGGATAATAAGTCTGTTGGTAGGGATCAGGGTGGGGATGTTGGCGAAGGCTGTTGGCAGGAATTAAAAGCAAGGTAAAGCTGTTGGCAATGATTCATTGGGTGAGACATTTTTGGCAGGTGGAGTTGGGACTATGTAAGGTGCACTGGAATGGTTGTCAAAGAGATGGAGATGTTATTTCTGTTCAAGGGAGGCCCAGTGTCTTTGTAATGTTAGAAGATTAAATGGGACCTACCTCTTTGGACATTAATGTAATGTTAAATGATTAAACTTCACTGTCTTTGGGTGGGGACGAAAGCCACGAAAGAATGCGGATGACTATCCATTGTAATTTACACTTTAGTTAGACAGTTTAACTTGACAATAGCAGGGGAATAATATCAATTGAATCTCTTCCATTCAGAAATGCTTTCTGGCCAGAGGTGTGTTGCTGAAAATGTGTCGCTGGAAAAGTGCAGCAGGTCAGGCAGCATCCAAGGAACAGGAGAATCGACGTTTTGGGCATAAGCCCTCCTGTTCCTTGGATGCTGCCTGACCTGCTGCGCTTTTCCAGCAACACATTTCAGCTCTGATCTCCAGCATCTGCAGTCCTCACTTTCTCCTCAGAGGTATGTTGCACCTGTATTGTCTTGGGAAAGCACTGAGTCATGAAATCATCTGCATAACAATTCCACAGGATTAGGGCATTACCATTTGCATCATCTCCGAGGATGAACTCATCCTGCCATTATACCTGGGGTAACACGTGACTCTGAGTAACTGGGGGTTGTCTTGCATGGCATGTGACTGGAGGGGAGTGGCCAGAGCATCTGAAAGCATTGTAACTGCCCTGTATAAAGGGGATATATTTCCTTTAGTTCAGTGCTTCACTTTGACTCAACCTTGCATGGCTGCAAGGGAGGTCAAAGGTGATCACCTAGCTTTTACAAGCTTTAGATTAGATTACTTACAGTGTGGAAACAGGCCCTTCGGCCCAACAAGTCCACACCGACCCGCCGAAGCGTAACCCACCCATACCCCTACATTTATCCCTTTACCTAACACTACGGGCAATTTAGCATGGCCAATTCACCTGACTTGCACATCTTTGGAGTGTGGGAGGAAACCGGAGCACCCGGAGGAAACCCACGCAGACACGGGGAGAATGTGCAAACTCCACACAGTCAGTCGCCTGAGGCGGGAATTGAACCCGGGTCTCTGGCGCTGCGAGGCAGTAGTGCTAACCACTGTGCCACCGTGCCGCCCACAAACTTGAACTGTTTCTTTTGTTCAGAGAGCTTTTGCCACAACCCTGTGAGGTCTGCGAGGTGTCGTGTTAAAGGTTCCTCCCTCCAGAGAGCCTGTACTGTACTGTGTTTAATAAATTTGGTTGCTTGTTCACAGAAGTTGGTGTGTTCCAATTGCATCAAGTGTGGAAGAACCTCAAGAGCAAAAGAACCTAACACCGCATTGCTCCTTCAGAGATTATAATCATATCCCATATATGTTAGAAAAAAAGCTTTAAAATGTACCCTTTTAAAGTTCATTCACGGGATCTGGGCATTGCTGGCGAGACCAGCATTTGTTTCCATTCTTGTCCTTGGCACTTCTCTTTTGCTAGAGGTGATCATTGCCTGGTACTTGCCATAGTCAGCCTAAACCTGGGTATTGTCTGTTGTTTGCTGAATTTAAACATGACTGTTTCAGTATCTGAGGATTTGTGAAAGTCATTGACAAGGCAGCTGAAGATGGTTAGGCCTAGGTCAGTATCCTGAGGAATAAGTGTGGAGTTGTCCTGGAGCTAACATGACTGACCTCCGCTTTCTTCCATTGTATCAGATATGAATCCAACCAGTGGAGAGTTTTCCCCCTGGTTGTCATTGACTCTAGTTTTGTTTGGGCTCCTCGATACTACACCATATGGAATGTGGTCTTGAGGTCAAGGGCAATCACTCTCATGTCAGTTCTAGAATTCAGCTATTTGTCCATGTTTTGACTAACACTGTCATGAGGTCATGGACAAATAGCTGAATTCTAGAACTGATTCAGGCTTTAATCAGTAGGTTATTGCTATATAATTACTACTTGATCGCACTATTGATCAAGAGTAAACTGATGGGACTGTAATATGCTGTGTTGGATTTGTCCTGCCTTTTGTATAGAAGATTTAAAAACTTTTCCACATTGTCAGGTGTCAGTGTTTTTATGGAGTCATAGAGATGTTCAGCATGGAAACAGACCCTTTGGTCCAACTTGTCCACGCCAACTAGATATCCCAAGCCAATCTAGTTCCACCTGCCAGCACTGGGTACCTATCCCTCCAAACCCTTCCTATTCATATACCCATCCAGATGCCTTTTAAATGTTACAATCGTACTAGCCTCCACCACTTCCTCTGGCAGCTCATTCCAGAAAACATACCACCCTCTGCATGAAAAAGTTGCCCCTTAGGTCCCTTTTTAATTATCTTGCTCCTCTCACCTTAAACCTATGCTATCTAGTTCTGGACTCCCCCACCCAGGGGAGAAGACCTTGTCTATTTATCCTATCCATGCCCCTCATAATTTTGTAAACCTCTATAAGGTCACCCCTCATCCTCCAATGCTCCAGGGAAAACAGCCCCAGCCTGTTCAACCTCTCCCTACAGTTCAAATCCTCCAACCCTGGCAACATCCTTGTAAAGCTTTTCTGAACCTTTTCAAGTTTCACAACATCTATCCGATAGGAAGAAGACCAGAGTTGCATGCAATATTCCAATAGTGGCCTAACCAATGTCCTATACAGCCACAACATGACCTCCCAACTCCTGTGGAGAAAGTGAGGACTGCAGATGCTGGAGATCAAAGCTGAAAATGTGTTGCTGGAAAAGCGCAGCAGGTCAGGCTGACCAACCAACCCAACCACCCCGTGGCTCGACACTTCAACTCCCCCTCCCACTCCACCAAGGACATGCAGGTCCTTGGACTCCTCCATCGCCAGACCATAGTAAGAGTGCCTCATCTTCCGCCTAGGAACCCTCCAACCACAAAGGATGAACTCCGATTTCTCCAGTTTCCTCATTTCCTCTCCCCCCACCTTGTCTCAGTCAAATCCCTCGAACTCAGCACCACCTTCCTAACCTGCAATCTTCTTCCTGACCTCTCCACCCCCACCCCACTCCGGCCTATCACCCTCACCTTGACCTCCTTCCACCTATCGCATTTCCAACGCCCCTCCCCCAAGTCCCTCCTCCCTACCTTTTATCTTAGCCTGCTGGACACACTATCCTCATTCCTGAAGAAGGGCTTATGCCAGAAACGTCGATTCTCCTGTTCCTTGGATGCTGCCTGACCTGCTGCGCTTTTCCAACAACACATTTTCAGCTCCCAACTCCTGTATTCAATACTCTGACCAATAAAGAAAAGCATACCAAACGCCTCCTTCACTATCATTATCTAAATTACACGCCATTTGCCACTTCTCAGCCCAGTGGCCCATCTGAGTGTAATGGAACAGCTCAACTAGAGATGCAATGTTTCTAAAGCACATGTCTTCAGTAATATTACTGCAATGTTGACAGGGCCCAAAACCTTGGCAGTATTTGTGTCTCCAGTTATTTCTTGGTATCCTGTGGAGTAAATTGAATTGCCTGAAGACTGGACTCTGCAATGCTGGGAATTTTTGAAGAGGCTGAAATGGATCATCTTAGCCCCTTGTAGCCACAGGTCAGACTTGAGAGAAATTTCAGATTAATTTGTTAACAACATCGTAGAACCTTTTCAATTATTTTATGAGAAATATTTATACTGGTATGCACACTTGTCTATTTTTGAAATATCTTTGCTAAAATATGCATCAAATCCTTTGAAATTGCAGCAATAAAATATTGGCATAATTTTTAATTCCATGTTAAAATTCATTTTTTACTTCCTGACTGCAACTCTACTGTCAACCTGTAAGTCATTCTTTGTGGCTGAACTCAGGTGGTAAATGATGACTCTGGGGATGTGCGAGTTAACATAAAGCATCTGGAAAGATAAAGAGAAAATGTTTCCATTGAAATGCTGGGAACCAGAAGGTAAAGATGAACATTAATGACAAAAGAATCAATGGTAACATGAATGAAACCCTTCGTTTTGCATGCATTCATTGGCTTTGATCTGGAATGCACTGCCTGATAGAGGCAGATTCCATCATGGCTTTTACAAGGAATTTGGGACATTAACTGAAAAGGAAAATTTTCAAGGCTACAGGCAACAGACAGAAGAGTAGCACTAAGTGAATTACCCTTAGAGTCTGTATGGACTTGACTGGTTGAATGGCTTCCTCTGTACTGTATTTTGATACCACGTGATGAGATTCCAAAACCCACAGAGCTACAAGCAACCTTCAAGAGGTGAAGGATGGAAATGGTAAGGTAAAATATTTTTCGACCTATCAGACAGGATGGGCTGAATGGCTTTGTTTCTTAAGTTCAACAATCCAATGACTGCTGAAAAGCAAGCTTTCGACAACTGCAGCACAGTTCATGTCATGATGATGAGTTTCTTAAGTTGTTAATTGAGAAGTGTAAACCAATTTGTACTACTTCATGTGACTCTTCAGCCTGTGTACATGTATTCATGTGAATGCTTTATGACAATAATTGCTCGTATTTACATAACACCTTTTCAGTATGATAAAATGTCACAAGGTATTTCACAGGAGCTTATCAAAAAATATCAACTGGTATGTTCAGACAAATGTCAAAAAGTTAATGAGATTTTTAAAGAACATCTTTAAAAACAGAACAAACAGCAGCAAAGTTGATGGGGGTATTTGGGAGCAAATGCCAGAATTTCGGCCCATGAAGCTGAAAGCATTTGTGGAACAATTAAAATTGGCAATGAACAAGAGTCCAGAATCAGAAAAACACAGAGACCTCAGTGGGTTACAAGGCTTGAAGAGATTACAGAGTGAGCCCCTAAGAGATTTGAAAATGAAGAACAGAATATAAATGTGAATTTAGCAGTCTCAAAACCTGGTAACAGGTGATTAAGATTCGTTACAATTTAGCGCCTGAGACCCGGGTTCAATTCCCGCCTCAGGCGACTGACTGTGTGGAGTTTGCACGTTCTCCCCGTGTCTGCGTGGGTTTCCTCCGGGTGCTCCGGTTTCCTCCCACAGTCCAAAGATGTGCAGGGTCAGGTGAATTGGCCATACTAAATTGTCCGTAGTGTTAGGTAAGGGGTAAATGTAGGGATATGGGTGGGTTTCGCTTCGGCGGGTCGGTGTGGACTTGTTGGGCCGAAGGGCCTGTTTCCACACTGTAATGTAATCTAATCTTAATGTTTCTTGAAGTTTCAAAGAATTGTAGATAAATTGATTTATTTCATGTAATAGAACTACCCAGAATAAGTTTTTCAAGAGGTTGAACAATGTGGACAATGGAGGTTTTTTTAAACCAGGCTTCCTAGAAATCATAGTACTGGCGATAACTATTTGTTTTGCTGTAGACCTCTGCTGTGGCTGTAACTGTCACAGTGACTGCTTTAGAGTTTCTTGTTTTTGTCTGGTCTTCACCTGGGAGGAAGGGCTGCTCAGCTGATCCTCACATTTCTGAGAAGAAAATCTTCTTGTTGAGTTCAGGGTGAAATCTGTTTGCTCTTCTGATAACGATTCCAGGAAATTCTGTGTTGTATTTCTGGACAAGCTTTACTGCCATGACAATTGTGCAAGCTTAGTGACTTGCTCACACATGCCAAACATCAGAGCCACAGACTTTAGAACATTCTCCACTTTATCCTTTTGCTGTCAAGAATGACAAATTGAGCAAAGTGATTTTTTTCAGAAAATCTTCTTTTTGCTTGTCTTGAAGAGCGTGCATTTGAGGATATTTTGACAGATCATTTATGTTTCTGTATTGTTGCAAAAGTGCCTTAACCAACTAGAATAAAAAACAACACAACACAACACAGCATAGGAACAGGCCCTTCTGCCCTCCAAGCCTTCTTGGACACCTTTTGCCCTTCCATACTAAACTATCTTCACATAGAGGATCTGTATCCCTTTATTTCCTTCCTATTCGTGTATTCATCCAGGTTCTTCATGAATGCTGCTGTTGTGCCTGGTTCCATCGACTTCCTCTGGCAGCGTGTTCCAAGTACTCACTACCCTTTTTGTGAAAAACTTGGCTCGCACATTGCATCCCTAATGATTGATCCCTCCACCCTAGGCACAAGCCTCATACTTTCCATACTATGCATGTCATTCACAATCATCTAAACTTCTATAAGGTTGCCCCTGTTCCAGTGAAAACCAACTCAGTCTATCCAACCTTTCTTCATAGCTAAATCCCCCATACCAGGCAACATCCTGGTAAACCTTTTCTGTACCCTCTCCAAAGCACCCGTACTCTTCTGATAGTGTGGTGTCCGGAACTGTATGCAGTAGTCCAAGTGTGGCCAGACTAAAGTTCTATAAAGTGCAACATAATTTGCCTATCCTTCTGCTGAGTACCCCTTCCAATGAAGGCGAGCATGTACTACCTGAACGGCCACCTTCAGTGATCCGAGGACCTGCATACCCAGTTCCCTCTGCATATCAAAACTCTTAAGGGTTCTGCCTTTCACTGAATAATTTCCACCTGTTCTTGACCTTCCAAAATACATCGTCACATTCGTCTGGATTAAACTTCATCTGCCATTTTTCTGCCCTTGCCTCTAACAGATCTGTTTCCTGCTTATCCTCTGACAATCCTCCTCACTATCCGTAACTCCACCAATCTTTTGAGTCGTTCGCAATCTTACTAATTAGACCAGCCACGTTTTCGTCCAAATTATTCATATAGACCACTAACAGCAGAGGTCCCAGCAATGATCTTTGTGGAACACCACGAGTCACAACCCTCCATTCCGAAAAGCATCCTCCCACCACTACAGCTGTCTCTTATCAAAATAAGCCAGTCTGTATCCAACTTGCCAGCTCACCACGATACATTGTGATTTCACCTTTTTCTACCAATCTGTTATGAGGGACCATGTCAAAGGCTTTGCTGAAGTCCATGTAGGCAAGATCAACTACTTTTCCCTCATCAATCAGCTTCGTCACCTCCTCAAAACAAATCAAGTTAGTGAGGCACAATCTCCCCCGCACAAAACCACACTGTTGATCACCAATAAGTTCATTCACTTCTAAGTGCGTATATATTTTGTCCCTGAGAATCTTTTCCAATAATTTCCTGCCCGCCGATGTGAGGCTTGCAGGCTTGTAATTTCCATGATTATCCCTGCTACCCTTCTTAAACAATGGGACAACATTGGCTATTCTGCAATCCTCTGGGACCTCACCTGTGGCCAAAAAGGATACAAAGATATCTACCAATGCTCCAGCAATTTGTTCTCTCGCCTCCATCACCATTCTGGGATAGATTCCATCAGGACCTGGGGACTTATCGATCTTAATTTTTAAGCCACACAACACCTCTTCCTTTTTAATAGCAATGTGGCTTAGAAATTCGACACCCCTTCCCAGAGATCATTCTCCACTAATTACTTCTCTCTTGTGATCACTAGTGGAAGTATTCATTTAGGAGCTCATCTACCTCTTCTAGCTCCATATATATAGATTTCCTCCTTTGTCCTTGAATCGAAGGTAACCTTCTTTGCTGTCCACTACACCTCCAGTTTTGGTGTCATCTGCAAACTTAGCTCAAATGCTCACATTCCAAGACATTTATATAAATAGTGGACCCAGCACCGATCCTTGTGGCATTCCACTGGTCACAGGCCTCCAGTCCGAAAAACAACCCTCCACTACCACCCTCTGTCTTCTACCTTTTGAGCCAGTTCTGTATCCAAATGGCTAGTTCTCCCTTTATTCCATGAGATCTAACCTTGCTAATCAGTCTCCCATGAAGAACCTTGTCAAACGCCTTACTGAAGTCCATATAGATCACGTCTACTGCCCTGCCTTCATCAATTCTCTTTGTTATTATTTTAAAAAAACTCCATCAAGTTTGAGACATGATTTCCCATGCACAAAGCCATATTGACTATCCCTAATCAGTCCTTGCCTTTCCAAATATATGTACATCCTGTCCCTCAGGATTCCCTCCAACAACTTGCCCACCATAGACATTAGGCTCACTGGTCTATCGATCCCTAGCTTGTCCTTATCACCTTTCTTAAACAGCAGCACCATGTTAGCCAACCTTCAGTCTTCTGGCACCTTATCTGTGACTATCGATGATACAAATATCTCAGCAATCACTTCTGTAGCTTCCCACAGAGCTCTAGGGTACACATGATCAGGCCCTGGAGATTTATCCACTTTTATGTGTTTCAAGATATCCAGCACTTCTTCCTCTGTAATATGGACATTTTTCAAGACCTTGTATACATCAAGGACTTTCTCAGTTCCCATTCTCCTAGACCTTATGTATGCTTCCTTTTTTTTTTGATCAAGTTCATAACATCCCCGGTCATCCAATTAAATCTGTTGGACTGTAATCTGCTGTTGTATGATTTTTAACCCTGGTCATCCAAGGTTCACTTAACTTACCATATCTACCCTTTATTCGCGCATGAACGTGCCGCTCCTGAAATCTGATCAATTGCCATTTGAAATACTCCCAAATGTCAGTTTGTAGATTTATGCTCAAACAGCTGCTTCAAATCAAAATTCTCCAGTTCCTACCTAAACTGGTGTCGGTTTCCTTTCCCCAGTTTAACACCTTCACCTGAGGACTGTTGTTTTTTTCCCTATCTATGCATATCTTAAAATTCCCGGTATTATGCTCTCTACTTCCAAAACGCTCACTCAGTGAACAATTACTCACCTGGCCAGGCTCACTTCCCAAAACCAGGTCCAGTATAACCCTATTCTCTGGTTGAACTGTTTTTCACACTGTGTGAAGAAACCCTTCTGAATGGTCCTTACGAGTTCTGCCCCATTAAAAACCTCTAGCACAATCTGAGACCCAGTCAATACAGGGGAAGTTAAAATCATCTATCACAACAACTCTGCTGTTGTTACATCTTTCCAAATTTTGTCTACATATTCTCTCCTCTATCTCCCGCTGGCTGTTGGGAGGCCAGTAGTATACTCCCTGCATTGTGATTTCACCTTTCCTAGCCCTAAATTCTACCCAATTATTACATCCTTTTTCAATATGGATTGTTCTGATGATAAGCCGTAATTATGTTTATTAAGAAATCTCTGTCTTTTTATTTAAAGCCTGATATAGTATTTAATTGGTCATCTTGAAAACTGGAAATTATATTGTAACTTGTAACGTAAAAGGTCTATGGGGCAATGTACTTCTGAAGAAGAGATAAAACATTAACTTTGTTTCCCTCTCCACTGACATTGTCAGAGCTAATTTCTCCAGCACTTTATTTTTATTTTGTTTGTAACACTACTGCTGTCAAAAAATACTGTTGTATTTTTTACATTCTTTATAACACTGGTATTCAGTTGATGTAAGATGCTTTATTGGAAATAATATTTCATCATTTATCTTTTTAAGAAATTCTGACCAAGAGCGTTCTAGGTGAAGCCCACCAATTTTGGAGATCACATGGGTCAGGCAGCATCCTTGGAGAGAGAGGCAAGCTAACGTTTTGAGTCTCAATGGCTCTTCAGAGTTGACTTGAAACGTAGAGGGGGCAACATTTATGCTATTGTTGGGATGGGAGGGGCCGAAGGTGGAGTGTAGCTTAATGTGCTAGGGCAGAAAGATATTAATAGTTCAGATTGTGATCGGAATGTGAGAGTGGCAGAAAGGTAATGTGTCTAACTGCCAGACTTGAAAGAACAGGCAGTTTCTCTGAGGTGGGGTGTTCAGGGAGAGGACATAGTGACAGAGAATGTAACAAGTAAAGCTAAAAGCAAGGGAAAGAATGGGAGTTAGTTCATAATTTGAAGGTGTTAAACTCAATATGAGGTCCAGAGGTTGTAAAGTTAGTAGTCTGAAGATGAGATGTTACGTAGTTTGCACTGTGATTTACTGGAGCACTGCACCACGTTGAGGACAGACGAGTGGGTATGTGAACAAGATGCTGTGTTAAAATGACCAGTTATGGGAAGGTCAGGGTCATGCTTGTGCACGGACTGGACTGGACTGCAAAGTAGTCAGCTAGTCTGCATTTGGTTTCTCCAATGTGGAGTATGCCAGTTTGGATGTAGGTAATGCAATACACAAGACTGGAGGAGGTACAGGTAAAGTGTCGCTTCACCTGGAAAGACTGTTTAGGTTCTTGGATGGTGAGTAGGAAGGAGATGAAGGGGCAGGTGTTGCACCTTCTGCAGTTACGTGGGAAGATGCTATAGGAAGTAGGGGTGGTGGTAGTGGTCGAGGCATGGACTAGGGTGTCTGGGAGGGAAATGCAGACGGGGGAGTGAGTAGATGTGTTTGGTGTTGGTATTCTGCTGAAGTTGTCTGAAGTGGTAGAGAATAATCCTTTGAATGTGGAGGCTGATGGGATGAAAAGGTGAGGACAAGGGGACAGAATCACGCTGTTGTGAGTGATGGGAAGGGGCAAGGGCAGAAGTACAGTTCGGATGTGGTTGAGGGCTCTGTCAACCACAGTGGGTGGCAAACCACACTTGTGGAAGAAACAAGACGGTGGAAGATGGTATCATCTGAACAGACACGATGTAGGTCAAGTATCTAGGAGAATGGATTGGAATCCTTGAAGAGAGTGTGAAGAGCTGTTGTGAAGGTAGCCATGGGAGTGAGTGGCTTTGTCATGGATAACAGTAGACAGTTTATTCCCAGAGATGTCAAGGAAAGGAAGGCAAGTGTTGGAAATGGAGAGTGTAAAAGTTATAGAGAGGTGAAAATTGAAGGCAAAATGAACAAAGTTTTCAAGGTCTGGGCAGGAGCGTGATGCAGCACCGAAACAATTGTCGATGTACCAAGGAAAGAGTTATGGGAGGGGGCTAGTATAGGACTGGAGCGAGAATTGTTCCATATACCCCATAAACAGGCAATCATAAGTCAGTCCCTTGCGGTTGCCCGTAGCCAATCCTTTGACTTAGCAGAAGTGAGATGAATTCAAAGAGCAATTGTTCAGTGAGACAAGTTCAGCCAAGCGATAGAGAGTGGTGGTGAATGGTGATTGTTCAGGCCTCTAGTCGAGGAAGAAGCAGAGAGCTCCCAGACCATCCTGGTGGGGAATGGAGGTATAGAGGATGTCCATGGTGAACAGGAGGCAGTTCAGGCCAGGGAACTGGAAATTATCAATATGGAGGGCACCAAAGGAACTGTGGATTTCGGTGGGCAGGGTCTGGACAAGTGAGGAGAGGATGGAGTCAAGGTGGCGGGAAATGAGCTCGGGGTGGGGGGGGCACAAACAGGTTGATATGATGGGCCGACCGGGGCAATCTGATTTGTGGATTTTGCATGGAGGTGGAAGTTGGTATCGGAGACCATAAGATTGGAGGCAATTGTGAAGATCTCTGGAGATAATGAGGTCAGTGACAATCCTGCCGACAATGGCTTGATGCTCGAATGTGAGATCATGGTTCAGGGGAAGGTGAGAAAGAAGTATCCGAGAGTTGGCGTTGAACCTCTGCAAGGTAAAGATCAATGCTCCAGACTCCAACTGTACTGCTGAGGTGATGACTTTATTAGTTTGTAAGTTGTGCAAAATCTGTGATAGACCCATCTTGTGTTTCTAAGTTTCTTCATGTTCTCTGTTCATGATGTGTTTATTTTTGGGTGCACCCTGCATTTTTGCTAAACTCTTTCTTTATCCACCTCAAATCATAATAAAACTAGTAATTATATTAATGTAGAATCATGGATACTGACAGCAATGGAGATCATTAAATCAAAAGGAGAAATTATACATACTAGGATCATATTCCTCTGAATGTAGAAGATTAAGGGGACAATTTGATCAGTTTTCAAGGGTTATCAATAAGGTAGGCAGTATTTATTTTGGGGAATCTGGGACTCCAGTCATAAAGTCATAGAGATGTACAGCATGAAAACAGACCCTTCGGTCTAACCCGTCCATGCCGACCAAATAGCCCAACCCAATCTAGTCCCACCTGCCAGCACCCGTCCCATATCCCTCCGAACCCTACCTATTCATATACCCATCCAAATGCCTCTTAAATGTTGCAATTGTACCAGCCTCCACCACTTCCTCTGGCAGCTCATTCCATACACGTACCACCCTCTGCATGAAAACTTTGCCCCTTAGGTCTCTATTATATCTTTCCCTTCTCACCCTAAACCTATGCCTTCTAGTTCTGGACTCTTCGACACCAGGACTTTGTCTATTTATCCTATCCATGCCCCTCATAATTTTGTAAACCTCTATAAGGTCACTCCTCAGCCTCTGACGCTCCAGGGAAAACAGCCCCAGCCTGTTCAGCTACCTCCTGTAGCTCAGATCCTCCAACCCTGGCAACATCCTTGTAAATCTTTTCTGAACCCTTTCAAATTTCACAACATCTTTCCGATAGGAAGGAGACCAGAATTGCACGCAATATTCCAACAGTGGCCTAACCAATGTCCTGTACAGCCGCAACATGACCTCCCAACTCCTGTACTCAATACTCTGACCAATAAAGGAAAGCATACCAAATGCCGCCTTCACTATCCTATGTACCTGCGACTCCACTTTCAAGGAGCCATGAACCTGCACTCCAAGGTCTCTTTGTTCAGCAACACTCCCTAGGACCTTACCATTAAGTGTACAAGTCCTGCTAAGATTTGCTTTCCCAAAATGCAGCACCTCACATTTATCTGAATTAAACTCCATCTGCCACTTCTCAGCCCATTGGCCCATCTGGTCCAGATCCTGTTGTAATCAGAGGTAACCCTCTTCGCTGTCCATTATACCTCCAATTTTGGTGTCATCTGCAAACTTACTAACTGTACCTCTTATGCTCGCAGCCAGATCATTTATGTAAATGATCCTTGTGGCACTCCACTGGTTATAGGCCTCCAGTCTGAAAAACAACCCTCCACCACCACCGTCTGTCTTCTACCTTTGAGCCAGTTCTGTATCCAAATGGCTAGTTCTCCCTGTATTCCATGAGATCTAACCTTGCTAATCAGTCTCCGATGGGGAACCTTGTCGAACGCCTTACTGAAGTCCATATAGACCACTCTGCCCTCATAAATTTTCTTTGTTACTTCTTCAAAAAACTCAATCAAGTTTGTGAGACATGATTTCCCACGCACAAAACCATGTTGACTATCCTGAATCAGTCCTTGCCTTTCCAAATACATGTACATCCTGTCCCTCAGACTCCCTCCCAACAACTTGCCCACCACAGTGGCACCACATTTGCCAACCACCAGTCTTCCGGCACCTCACCTGTGACTATCGATGATACAAATATCTCAGCAAGAGGCCCAGCAATCACTTCTCTAGCTTCCCACAGAGTTCTCGGGTACACCTGGGGATTTATCCACCTTTAGCCGTTTCAAGGCATCCAGCACTTCCTCCTCCTGTAATCTGGACATTTTGCAAGATGTCACCATCTATTTCCCTACAGTCTATATCTTCCATATCCTTTTCCACAGTAAATACTGATGCAAAATATTGATTTAGTATCTCCCCCATTTTCGGTGGCTCCACGCAAAGGCCGCCTTGCTGATCTTTGAGGGGCCCTATTCTCTCCCTAGTTACCCTTTTGTCCTTAA
>NC_057720.1:42368706-42379820 GCF_004010195.1 Chiloscyllium plagiosum | reverse complement strand
ATTGGTCAGAGTATTGAGTATAGGAGTTGGGAGATCATGTTGCGGCTGTACAGGACATTGGTTAGGCCACTGTTGGAATATTGCATGCAATTCTGGTCTCCTTTCTATCGGAAAGATGTTGTGAAACATTGAAAGGGATCAGAAAAGATTTACAAGGATGTTGCCAGGGTTGGAGGATTTGAGCTATAGGGAGACGCTGAACAGGCTGGGGCTGTTTTCCCTGGACTGTCGGAGGCTGAGGGGCGTCCTTACAGAGGTTTACAAAATTATGAGGGGCATGGATAGGATAAATAGACAAAGTCCTTTCCCTGGGGTCAGGGAGTCCAGAACTAGAGGGCATAGGTTTAGGTTGAAAGGGGAAAGATATAAACGAGACCTAAGGGGCGACTTTTTCACAGAGGGTGATACGTGTATGGAATGAGCTGCCAGAGGAAGTGGTGGAGGCTGGTACACTTGCAACATTTAAGAGGCATTTGGATGGGTATATGAATAGAAAGGGTTTGGAGGGATATGGGACGGATGCTGGCAGGTGGGACTAGATTGGGTTGGGATATCTGGTCGGCATGGACAGGTTGGACCGAAGTGTCTGTTTCCATGTTGTACATCTCTATGACTCCATGACTCTATAATACCCTTCAAGAAAAATAAAAAGAATTATTTTATTAATTAAAATTCAAACACTTAACAGTGGCTGAAAGCTCATTTTCGACGTCCTTTCTGTGTCCTAATTTATATTGCTTACATGGTTGTCATGGCTATATCAGTGCAACCAATGACGAAACGCTGTAAGAAGTAAGGCAAAAGTTTTATCGTTCTGGACAGAAATGCAACCAATTTAATCCATTTAAAATAATCATTTTGAAGCAACATTGTTTAAAATAATCACTTGTAACTTGCTGTATGTGTTGGTCAAGGAATTCTACACTGATAGCTTCAAGATGATTAATAAAGTTATCTCTTCCTGAATATCCTCTAAATATTGTTTTGATAGATTTTCAGTTTCAGTATGCTCAGTAGTAAGCGACTGTCAAACAGTTATCCTGACAGACTAGCAGGCAAATTATAATCACATGAATATTCACATAGTATGCATATTTTCTCAAACTTATTTGCTAATTTAGGACTAGATGTTGATTCCGTGTACATTACATTTATAGCTAACTCAAAAATCTGATGTATTTATCATCAATTAAACTTTAACAATTGACCAAGATACTTCGTCGAATAGCTATTTGACCTCCTCAAAGGTAAACATTACATGGTCGTCTCTCTGGACAAACTGGCAGGGTGAAATGCCTTTTCCATCAGAGAACTTTTTTTCCTCAACTTTCAAATCATTCCTGAGTAACTCTCTACTTGTCTATGACCTGACTTCAATTGTTTGTCATCTTAATGCTCTGTTGCCTTCAGCTTATGTGACCTCTGGCAACCAGTTATCTTGTTGTTATCAGAACTTGATGTTTAAACTAAAAGATTAAAATTATTTCTAAATACAGTTCTGCTGTTGAAACACCATCTTAAAACTTTATCGCTTGGTACTACCGCAATATTTTTGTAAATTATTAAGTGTATGTGATAAAATGTCAAGTTGTGGTTACAGATACAACTGAAGTGCATGCTAAGCAAAACTTTCTTACAAGGTTTTTAATTCTGTTTCCTGCTGTTTATATCCAGCCGTTTCACATCTCATGGTTCTCACATTGAAGAAGTCTTTGTGAAAACTTTTAATTAAAATGAAAACAGTACCTATATGTAAACAAAGAATGCTATGTCCTCCTAGAGCTCATATGTGATCATTCTAGACCAATCCGTGCCAGCTCTTATAATATACGTGTTCTTTAGCCAATCCGGGAAGCTGCTGTGTACAGCTTCTGAAGTTCACAGATTAGCAAATAGAGGAAGTACTGTGCCGTGTGGCTTCTACAACCAGGGTGTTTAAAATTACTTATGTATATAGTTCTTTGTCTTGATTGAGCTGGAGGAAAATCAATTCTTTATTTTACCAAGACATTTTAAAATGGGAACTTGAAAACTTTAATGTTGGAATGAAGTAGGTGAGAATAATGGCATTGAAAGGATTCACCAGCGTAAGTTGCAAAACCTCTTTAATTAGGAAGTAGGCCATGGTGCTTTCTGTTTTAGCTTTGCCTGTGGTCATTTTAAATGGCGTGCTTTTAACTCTGGAGCTGTAAATGTGCTCAATTTGTGACTGAATAACTCTATTTTGGATTTTTACGTGACATTTTATTTACAAATTTAAAAAATTAGGACTGTGACATTGCTTCTGTGAAGACTGAAGTGGTTGAATATTTCAAGTCATTTTTCCCCTAGAAATGTGAAGTAGCACAGAATTTTACTTGTGGTATTCTTGTATCAAAGGCAAATGTTCACTCTCTCTCCTTCCTCGCACCCTGGTTATGGAAAAAGTGTGTTTCTGTAATTGTGGCATCATGCAACTATGCATTTGCACTAACTTTAAACTTCAGACTCCGAAAATCAGCTCACTCTTCAAGTATTTAATGCATTGCAAAAGAATTTATTGGTTGTAATCTATATATGATCTTAATTTGTATTTGTGTGATAAAACTGTAAACTATCTGTATATGTAATATCCTAGTGCTCCTTGAGAAACTAATTTTTTTCACTGAATTTTAAAACAAATGTTTTCATTATGTTCCCCAACATATTTTACACTCTGCTGAAAACAGTGACTTGTGCTTGGTTATGGTCTGCAGGTATAACCTGTTTTTCAATATCCTTTCCAAATGACCATTGCTCATTTATACATTCCGACAGTGATGTTGGCAGGGTCATCCCATACAAGCTTGATACTGTCCTTATGAAATCCATACAAGTTCACTTCCAGCAAGGTTAATTAGTTAATGACCAGGAATAAGAACATTCAGACTGTTGAGAATATTTTTGTTTCTTCACTGTATGCATAGAAATCTGGCAAAACATCTTTATCAATTCGTATAGAACCCACTAGAGTTCCATTCCTTTGATTTCATTGGAGTAAAAATCAGGCAAGTTCTTGAATAATTGAGCAATCCATTCCACTAGATGCCATCCAGGTAATGATGAGCAATTCATCCTATCCAGGCCCAGGATCCTGACCCTGCTAACACATTGAATGAAATTGTAATGGATCAAACATGTCAGATTGAGGTATTTTCTAGATTGGAAAAAAAACCTATTCAGGAACCCTTGCTTGTCTTTTAACCCAGGTGCGAATCACTTCGTTACTTGATTTTTGATTTGTCCACATTTTTAATAAAAGCTTTAAAGTTGGATCATTTTATGTTACTGACAATACATGGAAGAGCATAGTGAACATAATTTATTAGGAATAATTTATAATCAGATTGACACTTCCTTGTTGTCCATTATCATTCCATTTAGACGTTAAAATAAATTCCAAGTCACTTCCACAAACATTACTTTCAGTTCATTGTCCTGAACTGATCCTGTTGTTGTAGTTCTTTCTAATTTGCTAATGCTAACTCCATTTTGTGTGATGTAATTGTGATAAAAACAGTTAAGGCAGACAGTTTGTGTCTTCTTTAGTTTTGTTAAGTGAATTGTTTCCTCAGCCATTTTAACAGTACATCCAAACAGCCACAGGCAGTTTTCTTTTTACTGACTATGATGCACGTTGCACAATATGAGAATTGTTAGGAGAATTTAAATCAGTGGAAATAATTAAAATGTATAATGCTACCATTTCAAGATTAACTCTTGGTGGACTGTTTGACAAGTGGCTGATGCCCAAAATTAATAATTTCATCATGCAGTTTGATAGCTCTATGCACAGAGATCAGGTTGTCATTTCAAAACATTATCATAGTGTCTTTACAGAACACCAGGAGGTCATTCAGCCTGTCCACTACATGCAAGTTCTCTGTGGGTCAATCCAATCAGTGCCACTCCCCTGCTCTAAAACTGAGCTGCTTGAAGTTTATTTCCTCAAAATGCACATTCAGCTTTATTTTGAAAGCATTGATCATCTGCTCTTTTACCACCTCCATAGGTAGCAAGTTTCAAGTCATTGAGGTAAAAGCAATGACTGCAGATGCTGGAAACCAGATTCTGGATTAGTGGTGCTGGAAGAGCACAGCAGTTCAGGCAGCATCCAAGGAGCTTCGAAATCAAGTTTCAAGTCATTGCCAGCTGCTGTACAAAGCAAGCATTTTTGTCACTTCTCCCTTGTAGTTCTTACCTCAAACCTTTAAATCTTTGCCCTCTGGTTCTTGTACAGTTGGTTAGATACAACAGCTTTTATCGCTCTACCTTACTTAAGCATATTTATAATTTAATGTACCCATAACTAATCTTCCCTCAAACTTTTTTTTGTCCAAGAACCATCCCAGCTTCTCAACCATGTAATTAAAATCCCTCCTCTCTCAAGCAGTTTTGGTAAATCTCTGCGTTCTCTCATGAACCCTGATATTCTTGCTAGCATATTGTGACCAGAATTAGAAGCAACAGTGGCCTAAACCATGGTTTTATGAAGGTTCAGCATATTCCCTGCCTGTGTACTCAAACCATTATTTATGAAGACTAAGATCTTGTGTGCTTTGCAGCTACTGTCTTCAAAGATATAAGCACATGAACCTCTATTTTGCTCTGTATCTGCACATTGTTTATAACTATGCCATTTAGCCTATATAATCTATAATTCTATGAATCTGTCACTCTTCCTTCTGCCAATATGCATCTCCTCACATTTCTCTGTA
Source organism: Chiloscyllium plagiosum (assembly GCF_004010195.1). NCBI lineage: Eukaryota > Metazoa > Chordata > Chondrichthyes > Orectolobiformes > Hemiscylliidae > Chiloscyllium > Chiloscyllium plagiosum. Next base: position 42,375,084 of record NC_057720.1, on the reverse strand, counting down.
TAAAATTCAATCTGCCCATTCTAGTCGTGTATCTGTATTCTGTTACAGTCAATTGGTGTAATCCTCACTGTCTGTTACACATCAAAGTTTGGTATTATTGCAAAGTTGGGAAATTTTGATGGGAAGATATAAGCTTGCTGTGTGGCCTGGCTCGCGCCTGAAAAACTCATTTGAAAAATATTATTTACCATGCCTCATTTTTCTGTCCTTAACCTAAGCTGACACTAACCCTTTTCTTACATGAACCTCAATTGTGTTAACTGGCTTCGTAGGTGTTATTTTGTCATAAGCTTTATTTGAAATTTATTGTATTTCCCTTATCAACTTCATAAAAATTCCTTCAGACTTGCCTGTCTTTTAGAAATGTGGACTGGCTCTCCTTTACAGAAACTTTCCAAGTATCTGCTAGTTTTTTCCTTGCCTGTTAATTCTTAAGATCTTACCCAATACTGATGTTAAACAGACTAGCCTGGTGTGGCTAGGGATGTATCTAAGTAAGCTTGGAAGATGATGTCAAGTGCTTCTCTTACCTCCCCTTGCACTTCGCTTGCATCCCTGGTTGCCAAACAGTGTTCTACAAAGGCTGTGCATCCACACACGCTGGTTGGTGGCCAACACATTGGCTTCTGTTTCTGGAAGTCGGTGCCATGTAAGATCCTCGACCTACGCAGTATGAAGAAAGAATCGGGCAAAGACTGGATACAAGCCATTTGAATTCGGCAATTTATTCAGTCTAAGCATAGACAACCTTTCCAGAACATTCTGCCCACCAATTTTCTGTGCATAAATTAACTCTATCATCTGTTTCAACATTTTAACCTACTGTTTATCTTATTACTTAAACAATATCTTGTACCAGTATTTACTAAATATTCTAGACATTGTCTAGATTTCAAAGCACTCTCTTTCCCCTGCTTTGTCCCAAGGAACAACCCCTCCTTATGCCAATTAACTACAGTATGTGCCATTTGATGACCATATTCACCCTTTGCCAGTCTTATTTTCCTCTTCGATTTCCCACTGTCCTTACTATATTCTCAATGGAAAAGTTGACCTGACATGCATTATGCAACCTTTTCATGCTTTATTGTTTTAATGCTCCCAACCACGAGTAAAAATGTCCACAGGGACATTGGTTCCAGTTCTGTTGATGTTTAACTCATGCCTTTTGATTAAATGCCTCTTCTAGCAGGCCTTCTCAAGAAACTGAAGATCTCCTGTTCCATGCCCCAAACTGGGGAAAATAGCTTTCCATTTGTGAAGACCACATCTTATTATTTCTTTCATCTTTTTTTGGGACTTTTGAAAAAAAGGAACATAGTGCTTGAAACCAAGAAAACTGTGCAAAGAGAATGTTAGAGCTTGAAAAATCACTTTTACTGGAGTACATTGAGTTATATACAAACTTTTCTTGGAGTGGTGAGAGCAGAAGCAAGCACCATGGTGCCGATGGGTTCTGACTGAAGGACAGCTGGTTGACAGCAATGTTTTGATTGGTTTCTAACCAGGTGACCTACAGCCTACAAAATGAAAGTGTCAAAAAAAAAACCTCCCTCTCTGCACTTGTCTTCTGTATGGAGTACATGAAAGTCTCCAGTCTTGCTAGATGTCTTCCTTGCATCTTTGTCTGCAAATCTCCTGTTAAGAGTCGTAGAGTCACAGAGATGTACAGCTCGGAAACAGATCCTTTTTGATCCAACTCATCCAGACCGACCAGATATCCTAACCTAATCTGTGAAAAGGTTGCCCCTTAAGCCCCTTTTAAATCTTTCCCTTCTCACCCTAAAGGTTTGCCCTCTAGTTCTGGATTCCCCCACCTCAGGGAAAGGCTTTCTATATTTATCCTATCCATGCTCCTCATGATTTTATAAACCTCTGAGGTCACCACTCAGCCTCCAATGCTCCAGGGAAAACAGCCCCAGCCTATTCAGCCTCTCCCTAGAGCTCAAATCCTCCAACCCTGACTTGAAGGAGGAATAAAATACAGTCAAAGACAGTGGAAGGATGAATTCTGAAGTAGTGAAAGAAAGAGAGCATTTGTCTGTGTTCAACCTTGTGTTATGGAGTAGGCCAGACCACTCAAAACATTCTGAAGAAGGCATCCCAGACCATAAAACTTTGCAATTTGTTTTGGTAAGTGTACAGTGAAACTTACCCGGATTAAGTTAGCGAGGTCGACTACCAGGTTTAAAACAGACAAAAAAAAATCTACTCTCAAAATTACACAATGAAACACAAATAACAGAATAAAAAACCCCCACAGAACTCAGTCTATCCAAACTAGACTTAAGTATGCTGTTCCAAATATATACAACAGTCTCAATAAGCAAACCCTCTTTAAAACGCAATTACAAAAAAAGGCCAGATGCTTACAGGTTGAAGTTAGATGGACTGAAGAGAGAGTTTCCACACAGCTCACTGTTGAATTCACAACCAGTTCTGGACTAAACTGAACTGCTCAACTAAGAGAGCTGACCAATCCTCTGTCTAAAACATGACCACTTTGGCCTGATGTCTCATCTGTTTACATATAAACAAAAGGCCTCTCAAAATCCTTTTCATCTCTGTACCAAGTCTGTCTGGTCGGAGCCTGGCCTGGTTTATTACTCTGAAAAATATTAAGGACGGAGTGTCCTTGAGTCAAGGAACAGCTTTTAGCAAAAAAAGGACTAGCTTTGTGACACTTGTCAGCAGCAAAAATAAAAGGAATTGCAAGAAATCTAAAGAAATCAGCTCCTGTGGTCCAATCTAATGCTATCGAGTAGTGTTTCCCTGAAATTTGTTTTCCTTTTCCACCCTTTACTGTGTCTTGTCTGTCTTTGTATGTTCAGTTGTTTATGAAAGGGGACCTTTTAAAATGCTGATACCACGTACCTGCTTGCAGCTGCACATGTTGTAACAATTCCAGGAATGTTACAACATAACATAGAATTCCATTGATGTAACATGCAATGGAGCTGTGCATGTGCAAAAAAGAAGCAGAGGAAGTCAGGGCGGACAGGGAACTTGAGGATGGGGGTGGTGATGTGGAGGGCGGTGGAGGTGACCGGGACTACTGCTCCTTCACAGCTGTCCCTTCTCCCCCAATTCCCAAAATTGTCATCTCTTCTCGCTTCTTCCACACCCCCTACCCCAATCTGCTACCCCTCTTATCACCCTTCATAACTGCCTCCTATTCTTCCCCTTTTACACCTGCCAGCTCCCCCTTCAGAGCGCTTGTTCCTCATTAACCAAACCAACCTTAAAGCTGAATCAGATATAAAGCATGTGCTGGTTCTCATAAACATGTCTGCACAAATGTCAGCAGTGCATAGTGCACATGTGCATGATGACAAAAGGCAAAGCCTCTCTATAGAGAGTTGCAAATTAACAATTTATATTTCTTAATTGCTATTGAGTAAAAACTTTTTTGTAATGAACAGTTACTTTCTTGTTAAGTACAGAAACCTGACAAAATCAGGAACATTGATAATTTGATGAAACTTTTTCACATTTGAGACGTTAGGAAATCCACTCCTGCTCACTAAGTCAGTGAGTTGTGACATTTATTAAATTAATATTTTTATAGACATTAATTCTGATTTTTTTCTGAAGTTCTCACCACTTTCATCCTGTAACGTCGATTTTCTTTGAAATTGTGGTGAAAGTAAGATTAATTGTAAATTTAAAAGTACTAGAATAAAAGTGATTTTAGTGTTTTGCAACTAAGTTTGTTTGATTCTGAACTCTGAGACATCTGCAATGAGTTAAAAATAACACTTTTGAGAGGCTTCACTTTGGTTTTTAAGAACTTCCTTTCTTTCCTCCATTGTGCTCAAGAAAAGGTGTGCACTAGTTACTAATTCTGATGACATATATTGGGTTCTGATGAGTGCAAACACAATTTGGGAATCTAACATTTAAAAAACTTAATTGTTTGAACAATGATCATTTTATGTGTGTTACCACAATGTACATCCATGTTCTGTAATCTCTCAATCTTTGTGCATGAACTTGAAAAGCAAAAAACAGTTTCTTCAAAAAATTTCTCAAGCTTCCCTTACTGACTTATTGAGTCAATGAGTTGAATGGCTTGAACCATTGAAATCATTGTTGGTGCACAATTGCACTATTTCAGTAGCAGTAGTAAGTAGATATTGCTTTTGGTCTATGCCTTCAGGTTTAGCTACTTTGTCCAGTGATTTCTTCTAGAATTGTACTTTAGCATATTGACTTCTGTTGATCTTCCCATAGCTTTATCCCCTTTGCAAAGACATCATGAATTAGAAGAGAAAGAAGCACAGCCATTATTTTGTTATTTAAAAGCATCCAGATGCTAGAGAAATGTAAGAAAAGATTTATATGAACATAAAAAGATAATGGGCAGGAAAAGACCAGGTGTTCTATCAAGCTTACCTCATTTTTATGATTTTTGAACATTGACTCACCATGTCCCAGCTTGCAGTAGCATTAAATATTCTGGAGGAGGCAAAAATGAAAAAAAAAATCTTTTATGTGACTAAAAACAAGTAACTAGAGTGATGCAGAAGAATTTGACTGAAATATTGGTGGCAAGTTCTGAAGCACAAGTCCTCAGTATTATTGCCAGCATGTTGTCAGGGAACATAGTGCAAAGACTATCCTATTGGTTTAAGATTGACATCTGGGATGTTGGGGGCTACGAGATGAATCATCCACTTGGCACTTCTGGCTGAAAATTGCTGCAAATGCTTCAGTCTTATCTTTTGCAATGAAGTGTTGGCTCTTCTGTCATTGAGGATGGAGATATTTGGGTGCAGCCTTCTCCTCCAGTGAGTTGCTTAATTGTCCACCACCACTCACGACTGGATGTGGCAGGACTGCAGTATTTGGATCAGATCCATTAGTTGTAGAATCACTTAATTCTGTCTATAACTTGCTGCTGATGATGTTTGGCAAACACATAGTCTTGTTTGGTAGCTTCACCAGGTTGACACCTCATTTTTCGGTATGCCTATTAATGCTGTTGGTGTGCCCTCTTGCACACTCTTGTGAACCAGGGCGTTAATCTTCTGGCTTGATTGTAATGGTTGTTTGGGGATATACCAGGTCATGAGATTGAAGATTGTTTTGGGGTATGCTTCTACTGCCGTTGATGCCACACAGCCCCTCATGGATGCAAAATGTTGAGTTGCTAAATGTGTTTGGAGTCTGCCCGAAACGTCGATTTTGCTTCTCCTTGGATGCTGCCTGAACTGCTGTGCTCTTCCAGCACCACTAATCCAGAATCTGGTTTCCAGCATCTGCAGTCATTGTTTTTACCTCCTAGGTTAGGTAGATTGTCTATCCTAAGTTGCCCATAATGTCCAGGGATGGATTAGCGAAGGACAATGCGGAGTAATGGGGATGGGGGTTGGTCTGGGTGGGGTGCTGTTGGAGAAAAGGTGTGAACTCGATGGGCCAAATGGCCTGCTTCCACACTGTAGGGATTTTATGCTCTAATTAAGAATTTGCCATTTTCCATGTCAGGCAAATGGTGATTTATTTTCCTCTCCGTTCTCTTCCCCCCCGCCCCCCCCATCTCTCTCTCTCTATCTCTCTATCTCCCTCTGTGTCAACCACGATCACTCACTGAGAAAGTGTATAAAGTATGAGCAGGTAGGGCAAGAGCCAAGTTCAGGATTCCTTGACAAAGGCTCAGCGAGCTTGACTTTGACTAGATAAGAACTTACAGTGAACAGTGAAGTGCTGGAGGCAGGGTATTGGTTTGATATGGTGAAGTACATCCATTGTGTAATGCAAGATGGCTTAATCTTTACTGTTGATACTCACTGATTGTAACAGTCACCCAATCAATACAGATGTTGCTTTATTTGGATGCTGCTCTCTGTATGTGACTGTATAATTCCTTATGAGTCTGCTGTTCAAGAGAAGACAGAGAACTCATGTCTTTCTGTACATGGGTGTTCGCTGTCTCTTCAGGGCTCAGAATAAAGATGAAGAAGATAGAGCCATACTATGTCTCAGAGTGTTTGCTTCGACTGATCGGGAAATGAGATGACATCATCACCTATAGAAAAGCGCAGCAGGTCAAGCAGCATCCAAGGAGCAGGAGAATCGATGTTTCTGGCATGAGCCCTTCTTCAGGTATGAGGAGAGTGTGCCAAGCAGGCTAAGATAAAAGGTAGGGAGGAGGGACTTGGGGGAGGGGCATTGGAAATGCGATAGGTGGAAGGAGGTTAAGGTGAGGGTGATAGGCCGGAGTGGGGGTGGGGGCAGAGAGGTCAGGAAGAAGATTGCAGGTTAGGGAGGTGGTGCTGAGTTCGAGGGTTGGGACTGAGACAAGGTGAAGGGAGGGGAAATGAGGAAACTGGAGAAATCTGAGTTCATCCCTTGTGGTTGGAGGGTTCCTAGCCGGAA
>NC_057720.1:42360707-42368208 GCF_004010195.1 Chiloscyllium plagiosum | reverse complement strand
TTTCTACCTCCTGCCCAAAATCCACAAACCTGACTGCCCCGGCCGACCCATTGTCTCAGCCTGCTCCTGCCCCACCGAACTCATCTCTGCATACCTCGACACTGTCATGTCCCCCTTAGTCCAAGAACTCCCCACCTACATTTGGGACACCACCCACGCCCTCCACTTCTTCCATGATTTTCGCTTCCCCGGTCCCCAACGCCTTATCTTCACCATGGACATCCAGTCCCTGTACACCTCCATTCTCCCATCACGAAGGACTCAAAGCCCTTCGCTTCTTCCTTTCCCGCCGTACCAACCAGTACCCTTCCACTGACACCCTCCTCAACTGACTGAACTGGTCCTCACTCTGAACAACTTCTCTTTCCAATCCTCCGACTTCCTCCAAACCAAAGGAGTAACCAAAGGAGGCCCCAGCTATGCCTCTTCATAGGATATGTGGAACAGTCCATCTTCCGCAGCTACACTGGCACCACCCCCACCTTTTCCTCCGCTACATCGATGACTGTATCGGCGCTGCCTCGTGCTCCCACAAGGAGGTTGAACAGTTCATCCACTTTACCAACACCTTTCACCCGACCTCAAATTTACTTGGACCGTCTCAGACTCCTCCCTCCACTTCCTAGACCCCTCCATTTCTATCTCGGGTGACCGAATCAACACGGACATTTACTACAAAAAGACCGACTCCCACAGCTACCTAGAGTACACCTCCTCCCACCCTGCCCCCTGTAAAAACACCATGCCATGTTCCCAATTCCTTCGTCTCCGCCGCATCTGCTCCCAGGAGGACCAGTTCCAATACAGTACAACCCAGATGGCCTCCTTCTTCAAAGACCGCAATTTCCCTCCAGACGTGATTGACGATGCTCTCCACCGCATCTCCTCCACTTCCCGCTCCTCCACTCTTGAGCCCTGCCCCTCCAATCGCCACCAGGACAGAACCCCACTGGTCCTCACCTACCACCCCACCAACCTCCATATACATCGTATCATCCGTCATCATTTCCGTCACCTCCAAACGGACCCCACCACAAGGGATATATTTCCCTCCCCTCCCCTATCAGCGTTCCGAAAAGACCACTCCCTCCGTGACTCCCTCGTCAGGTCCACACCCCCCACCAATGCAATCTCCACTCCCGGCACCTTCCCCTGCAACTGCAAGAAATGCAAAACTTGCGCCCACACCTCCCCCCTTACTTCCCTCAAAGACCCCTAGGGATTCTTCTATATCCCGCCACAAATTCACCTGCACCTCCACACACATCATGTACTGCATCCGCTACACCCGATGTGGCCTCCTCTATATTGGGGAGACAAGCCGCCTACTTGCGGAACGTTTCAGAGAACACCTCTGGGACACCCGGACCAACCAACCCAACCACCCCATGGCTCAACACTTCAACTCCCCCTCCCACTCCACCAAGGACATGCAGGTCCTTGGACTCCTCCATCGCCAGATCACAGCAACACGACGGCTGGAGTAAGAGCACCTCATCTTCCGCCTGGGAACCCTCCAACCACAAGGGATGAACTCCGATTTCTCCAGTTTCCTCATTTCCCCTCCCCCCCCACCTTGTCTCAGTCCCAACCCTCGAACTCAGCACCACCTTCCTAACCTGCACTCTTCTTCCTGACCTCTCCGCCTCCACCCCTACTCCGGCCTATCACCCTCACCTTAACCTCCTTCCACCTATCGCATTTCCAACGCCCCTCCTCCCTACCTTTTATCTTAGCCTGCTTGGCACGCTCTCCTCATTCCTGAAGAAGGGCTCATGCCCGAAATGTCGATTCTCCTGCTCTTTGGATGCTGCTTGACCTGCGCTTTTCCAGCAACACATTTGGAGCTCTGATTTCTAGCATCTGTAGTCCTCACTTTCTCCGAGACATCATCACCTACCCAAGGGTATTACTGCATCTGCCTTGTCAACAATGAAACTTCTACCAAGGCAGCCATCAAAACTAGGTTCTTCTTAATCACTGTGGATCAGTAGCTCTCTGCTCTGCACAACTACTCAACTTGAGCACATGGGAGCCAAAGATAATTGGTTTTACCCATTGAACCTAATTTTTGTTTAACTATGATCATTCATTACATTATCAAGTAACTAATGTGAATTTTTCTCTAAGGTTAGAGAGACTTGGAATATTAAAAGAATGTTGGAAAAGATATATGAGAAAAAGTGCTCAACATAATAAAAAGATTTCATGTTGAAATTTTAGAAAATATGGTTCTGCTATTGAGTGATTTCATAAATAGATAATATAAAGTTAAAATCATAAAGCATGATGGGATGTATTCAGATGGTTTTAATGTGACCAGTTGGAATATTTATGACCTACTGTAAAGACTGGTGTCGATCATATCCATAAAAGATTTTAAAAGCGGGTAGATAACATTTCAAAATAAAATTTTTAAGTAGTTTAGGAAAATAAATGAAATCCTGTTGTTCTTTCACTGAGCCAATACAGCAATGATTGACTGATCAGCCTCGGTACTTTTAAAATTTGTACTTTTACACAGAGTCTAGATTACTTCTTCCTGCTGCTCATATTGTCAGTGTGATCTAAACAGTAGATGGCTTCATTGATATAATATCAGGATGTCATTTAAAGTTGTGTCCATTCTAAAATTTATTCCTCAACTGACACTTTAACAGATTACCTGATCATTATCATCTTGCTGTGTTGAATCCTGTATGAAGTTTGGTTCCCAGGATTCCCTGTTTGATGCAACAATATTACTTCATATATACTCGATTGGTTTTCAGGTATTTAGGGGATATTGTGAGGTTGTGAAAAATACTACACTACAGATTGGGAATCCTTTACCAAAAGCCTTGGGACCAACTGTTTTTCAAATGAAGGATATTTTTGATTTTCAGATACACTTACAATATCATTTTAGATCTTTTAGTAATATTGTATGACCAAAACCAAGATATTAATTAAACTCTTTATGTCATTGTATCCTAGTCTGTTCAGGAGTAGGTTAACACTATCTATCAAAAACCTGCATCCTTTGATATTCTTCCTCACTATCCACAACTCCACCAATTTTCTTGTCATCTGCAAATGTACTAAGCAGATCACCGACATTCTCTTCCAAATCACTTATGTACATTAGAAACGACAAAGCTCCCACCACTGAACCTTCCAGAACACCACTGATCTCAGACCTCCAGTCAAAAGAACACCACTCCACAACTACCCTCTGTCTTCTGTGGCCAAGCCAGTTTGTATCCAACTTGCCAATTAACCATGGATTGCATGCAATTTGATCTTCTGGACAAGCCTACCATGAGGTGTCTTGTTGAGTCTTTTAGTGAAGTCTATGTAGATAACATCTATCGCCGTATCCTCATCAAACAGCTTTATCATTTCCTCAAAAAACTCAATGAAGTTTGTGAGACAAGACCTCCACTGCATAAAGCCATGCTGACTTCCTAATGAGTCCATTCTTCTCCAAATGCAGGTAAATCCTGTCCCTAAAGATCTTTTCCAATAATTAACCTGAACGTGAGACTCACCAGCCTATAATTTCCTGAGTTATCCTTGTTGAGCAAAGGAACAACATCGACAGTTCTCCAGTTTCCTGAGACCTCTCCTGTGGCTAAAGATGATGTAAAGCTCTCTGTCAAGGCCTCCACAATCTCCTCCAAGACACCCAACATCAACATCACCTTTTAAATAGTGGCATGCTTTAGAATACCAACAAAAACTCCATGCTCAACTTACCATCATCCATTGTCTTTCTCCTTGGTGAATACCAATGCAAAGTATTCATTAAGGACCTCACCTATGTCCTCTGGCTCTGCATAAATTCTCTCCTTTGTCCTTGAGTGGACCGACCCTTTCACTAGTTGCCCTTTTGCTCCTAATATCAGCATGACGTGTGTTGCAATTCTCCTTAATCCTATTTGCCGAGGACATTTCATGGCCCCTATTAGTACTCCTAATTTCTTTTTTAAGTTCTTTCCTGCTTCCTTTATACTGTTCAAGTGCGTTATTTGGTTTTGTTACCTCAATCTTACATGCATTTCCTTTATATTTTTGACTAAACTTTCAGTATCTCTTGTCATTCACGGTTCTCAAATCTTGCAATCCTTATCTTTTCGACCTCAGAAATATGCTGTTCCTGAACTCTGGTCAACTGGCTTTTAAAAGGCTCCCACATCAGATATGGAATTACCTTCAAACAGTTGCCCTCATCCAATTTTTCCAGTTCCTGTTGTGAATTAGCCTTGCCCCAATTTAACACTTTTCACTCAACGATGAGTCTTATCCATTTCCATAACTATGTTAAAACTTATGGAATTACGATCATGTTCCCAAACTGCTGCCAGGCTGAAACTTTGATCACCTAGCCCGGCTCTTTGCTCAATACAAGGCTACTGTGACCCCATCCCTAATTAGACTATCTACATCTTGATTCAAGAATCTCTCCTGGATGTATCTAAACTGGCCCCGTCTATTTTTCCTACTAGACTTAGTTGATTAACCTCTGTTCATGCTAACCTACTGCTCCAGTTTAAATCTTCCCGAATTGGATGGCTAACCTCTCTGCATGGATATTAGTGCCCCTCCATTTTAAGTGCAACTTATCCTTCTTGTACAGGACTCACCTGCCTTGAAAGAGACCCCACGGATCCAGACACTTGAATCCCTCCCTCCCTCCTACACCAGCTGTTCAGCTATGCATTCAACTATGTTATCTCCCTATTTCTGGCCTCATAGCCAATGGCACAGGGAGTAATCCCAAGACTATAACCTGAGAGATCCTACTTCTCAATTTTCTACCTTACTAGGGCTTCACTACACCAGGGACCTGCATTCAGTTCTAACCTTGGGTCACTGCGGAATTTGCACATTCTCCGTGTCTGTGGGGGTTTCCTCTGGGTGCTCCGATTTCTGTCCACAGTCCAAAGATGTGCAGGTTAGGTGGTATGGTCACGCTAAATCCAGGTTTATGGGGATAGGGCTGGTGGGTCTAGATGGAATGCTCTTTGGAGGGTTGGTGCAGACTCAGTGGGCCAAATGGCCTCTATCTGCACTATAGGGATTCTATTATTCTAACTTCGTAAATTCCCTTTGCAGGACCTGATTTTTCTTTCTGTCTATATTGTTCGTATTGACATGGATTGTGACTTTGGGTTGCTCTCCCTCCCCCAACAGAAATCTTGTTCATGCTCAGAGACGTCCTTGGCCCTTGCACCAGGAGGGCATCCTGGAGCTTTGCTTGTGACCACAGAAATACCTATCTGTGCCTCTGCATACAGTGACCCCTATCACTACCACACACCAATATTTCAACTATCCCTGATGTACAGTAGTGCCATTTAAGGCTCATGCCCGAAACGTTGATTCTCGTAATTTGAACTTATCCAGTTTGGCAGAAAGAATAATAAAGAAACGTATTGTTTAGATTACCAAGCTCTGTTGTAACAGGGGATCTGGGTATCCTAATGTGTGAATGACAAGAGGTTAGTTTGCAAGTACAACAAATGATGAGGAAGATAAGTGGAATGTTACCATTTATTTCAAGGATAATGGAATATAGAAGTACTGTATGATAGTTTTGATACAGTTGTAAAGGCATTGGTGAGAACACGTCTTGAGTACTGTGTACAGTCTTGGCTTCCTTATTCAAAAAGGATAAAATGGAATTAAAAGTGATTCAGAGAAGGTTCACAACTGATAGCAGGGAAAGGAAGGGTTATCTTATCTTAAGATAAAGGTTATCTTATCCAAGGCTGGTGTCCTTGGATTTTAGAACCATGAGAGATTAACTTCTTGAGAGCCAGAAGATCCTGAGGGGACTCTTCAGTGTGGTTGCTGAAAGGATGTTTCTGTCCCTCTTCAGACAGATGAGAATTTTTTTTTTCTCAGAGGGCCTCAATGCTGTGGACCTTTGTCTCCAGAGAATGGTCTTAAATATGGAAATTGATTATTTTTAAGGCTAATCAAAGAGTATAGGAGTAGGCAGAGAGTGGAGTTGAAATATTGCTCATAGCCACCATGGTCTTACCAAATGGCCATGTAATATTAGTACCCTGACAACCCTACTACTGCTCATATTTCATATTTTCTAGGAATAGTGCCTCAAATTTCAACTGAGCATTTTACAGCTTTCTGAACTCAGTTGAGCTCAGTGGTTTTAGATCAAAACTTCTGCCAGATTTTTTTTTCTCATGTTTCTTTGCCTATAGGCTTTCTTCCCCAGTCGCTTCTCTTTTCCTTTACGTTGCATTCAGATCTGTTTCTGAATTGTCCCATTTAATACTACTGTTTTCACTCCACAGATGCTTCCAGACCTACTGAGTTTTTGCAGCACTTTCTGAATTTTAGATTCTAGAATCCACAGTATTTTGCTTGAGCAGTTGTATTTTCCTTTGTCTGCTTGAACATCTTGTGTATATGAGTTTGATGTGCTCATTGTTGGAGAATTGATATTTCAGACCATTTATTTGAATATTTCCTGGTAGCTGTCACACAAGTCTCATACTTCAACTATTTTATCTTTACAGGGTGTCGAAGCAGGATTTGTTCCAAGTGTTCAAGATTTTGACAAAAAACTTGCTGAAGCTGATGCCTATTTACAGATCTTAATTGATCAACTGAAGGTAATTGAATCTAATTTATCCCCCAACCTTTGGTAGGTTGGGTCAGTTGACGAAAAGTTCACTTGATACTGTATATTAACTGCTTAACTGTTATCAGCCTTTAATCATAATGGAGCCATCAAATTGCACATCAATAATTGGAAATCTGCCATAAGTTTCCTGTCAAATTTGTGATACCTAACCCCAGAAATAAATAAAAGAAATAAATACAAAATATCCAACCTCATTGTTTGCTATTGAGCTTTGCTGTGATTGTTTCACTACTCTTTCTACCATACTGTTGAACCCAGCATTTGAAAGGACCTTATAGTTTGTGATTTTGTTCTGCTGTTGAAATCTTGTGGTGGACCTCAGTACATCAGAACTTTGTAGCACCTGTAGCTGACCCAAGATTCTGTGCAACAAACTGATAGTGAAGACAATAGGATTTGATGCTAGTCTTGATGCTAGTCCCGGGGTACTGAAGGAGGTGGCTCGAGAAATCGTGGATGTGTTGGTGATCATTTTCCAGAGTTCGATAGATTCGGGATCAGTTCCTTCAGATTGGAGGGTGGCTAATGTTGTACCACTTTTTCCGAAAGGTGGGAGAGAGAAAGCAGGAAATTATAGACCAGTTAGTCTGACCTCCGTGGTGGGAAAGATGCTGGAGTCTATTATAAAGGATGAAATTATGACATATCTGGATAGTAGTAACAGGATAGGTCAGAGTCATCATGGATTTATGAAGGGGAAATCATGCTTGACTAATCTTCTGGAATTTTTAGAGGATGTAACTCTGGAGATGGACGAGGGAGATCCAATAGATGTAGTGTACCTGGACTTTCAGAAAGCTTTTGATAAAGTCCCACATAGGAGGTTAGTGAGCAAAATTAGGGCGC
>NC_057720.1:42323119-42360026 GCF_004010195.1 Chiloscyllium plagiosum | reverse complement strand
AGGGCCAGTCTCTGGATTCATTTAAGAAAGAGTTGGTTAGAGCTCTCAAGGATTGTGGAATCAAGGGTTATGGAGATAAGGCAGGAACAGGATACTGATTAAGGATGATCAGCCATGATCATATTGAATGGTGGTGCAGGCTCGAAGGGCAGAATGGCCTACTCCTGCACCTATTGTCTATTGAGGTTAATGCCATGCTCGTGTTGCTTATCCACTTACTTGCTAACATCAGTACTTTTGTCCTCAGGGTCTTGACACTACTAATTTTGATTTTATACCAATCCAAGCTTTCATTGCAACTTATTTACAAGAAGTGGGTATCACTGGAAAAGGCAGCATTTATGACCAATTCCTAATTGCCCTTCACAGATTGGTGAATTATCTTCTTTAACTACTGCTGTGGTCTAATGAACGTACTCCCATAGTGTTGTTAGGGAGTGAGTTCCATTAATCTGACTCCATGGTGAAAGAACAGAAGCATTTTTGAGTTGGGATGCTACGTGACTTCAAGGGAACTTACACGTGGTGATGTTTCCTTAAGTCTGCTGACCTTGTCCTTCCAAGTGGTGGAGATTGCAGGTTTGTTAGATGCTCCTAAAGGAAACTTAATAAATTACTTTATCTTGTAGATAGTAACATGCTGCAACCTGTGTGGAGAGTAATGGGGTGAATGCTTTAGGGTGGTGAGGTGGGGTACTGCATAAGTCGGCTTCTTTGTCCTGAAGGAGCTTCTTAGGGGTAGTTGTTGCTACACTCATCTAGGCAAGTGGAAGGTATTCCATTGTGCTCCTTAGAGAGTAAGGAAAGGCTTTTTGGGGGTTAGATAAGATGCTCTTGTTGGAATACTTGGCCTGTGACCTGAAAGGATGGAGCTGAGTGTCTGCCAGAAACTATTGGTCTGCCACTCAAAGTACTGTTCACAACACATCTCATTGCAATTAGATTGACAGGCTTGTACTTGGCCAGACTGGATTTGACCTTGCCTTTGTAGTGATCTGCTGCAGCATAGTGCAATTTAAATTTCGAAGTGCTCATAAAGGGATTTCTCAGCATTGAACCCAATAGATAAACTAATTTTAATGAGAACACGTCTTGTTGCCTCGTAAAAGAGAATGCAAAATAATTATGACTCGTCAATCAGCTTATCTGTAGATCCCCCACACTGAAAAACCCTGGGTAGATATCTCAGCTGCAGTTCCTATTTGGAAATGATGGACTACAGAAGAGTTCTACAGGTGTGTTATTCAGTAACATTGAGAGATAATGCAGTCTTCACATGAAGCTGGGTAAGGGAAAGGTATTTGAAGCACAAATCCATAAGTTTTTAAGGAGGTACATTGATTTTTTTATGTGCAGGATTATGTATTCAAAGTGAAAGTTTCATCATTTATATAAATGATTTGGATATGAGCATGAGGTAAAGTTACTAAATTTGCAGATGACACCAAAATTGGAGATGTAGTGGACAGTGAAGAAAGTTACCTCAGATTGCAATGGGATCTTGATCAGATGGGCCAATGGGCTGAGAAGTGGCAGATGGATTTTAATTTAGATAAATGCAAGGTGCTGCATTTTGGGAAAGCAGATCTTAGCAGGACTTGTACACTTAATGGTAAGGTCCTAGGGAGTGTTGCTGAAAAGAGACCTTTGAGTGCAGGTTCATAGCTCTTTGAAAGTGGAGTGGCAGTTAGATAGGATAGTGAATAAGGCATTTGTTACACTTTCCTTTTATTGGTCAGAGTATTGAGTACAAGAGTTGGGAGGTCATGTTGCTGCTGTACAGGACATAGTTTAAGTAAAAACAAGGACTGCAAATGCTGGAAAACAGAGTCAAGATTAGAGTGGTGCTGGAAAAGCAAAGCAGATCAGGCAGCATCCGAGGAGCAGGAAAATCGAAGTTTCGGGCTAAAGCCCTTCATCAGGAGTAGAGCCATGGCTTAGGCCACTGTTGGAATATTGCATGCAGTTCTGGTCTCCTTCCTATCGGAAAGATGTTGTGAAGCTTGAAAGGGTTCAGAAAAGATTTACAAGGATGTTGCCAGGGTTGGAGGATTTGAGCTATAGGGAGAGGTTGAATAGGCTGGGCTGTTTTCCCTGGAGTGTCGGAGGCTGAGGGGTGACCTTATAGAGGTTTATAAAATCATGAGGGGCATGGATAGGATAAATAAACAAGGTCTTTTCCCTGGGGTCAGGGAGTCCAGAACTAGAGGACATAGGTTTTGGGTGAGAGGGGAAAGATATAAAAGATACCTAAGGGGCAACATTTTGATGCAGAGGATGATACGTGTATGGAGGTGCCAGAGGAAGTGGTGGAGGCCAGTGCGACAGCAATATTTAAAAGGCATTTGAATGGGTACATGAATAGGAAGGGTTTGGAGGGATATGGGTCGGGTGCTGACAGGTGGGGTGAGATTGGGTTGGGATATCTGGTCGGCATGGACAGATTGGACCGAAGGGTCTGTTTCCATGCTGTACATCTCTATGACTCTATGAAAGGTTAAGTGGAAAATTCAGCAGGTACAGCAGAGTTAGAAGGCATGAGAAAAATTGAACAAGGACAGGGAGGGCGATAGGTACGTTTATCCATGCAAGTGTACATAAGTGGTTCAACTCAAGAACGATGGTCGGTACTGCAGAAAGCACTTAACATTATTATTCTACTCAAGGTCTTTGTGTTGAATGTGTGTTGGTTTGGAATATGAGTGGACAGTGAAAGGTTCATTTTGAGACCCAACATTACATAATCTTTCATATAGAACTAGTATGGCAAATATTGGGGTAAATGCGGATGCTTGCCTAGTAGTTTTACCATGAAGGTCAGACAGCAAGGAAGACTTTTAAAAAAAATTAAAATGGAATATGTTTTCCCACCGAAAGGTTTCACAGATTTCAACATAATAGGGATCTTTGAGTAAATCATGCTTTTGTTGGAAGTTAAATTTTTTATTGATTGACTGGCTGTTTTAATTTTTAATTGTTTTTGGCATTGATGTGTTTGTGAATGTGATCGGGTATTAGAATCAGCAAAGGATTTTGATGGGATTTTTTAAGGAGACATGAAATACTCACTGACGTGTGCAGGAGACTCAAGCAAGTAAAAGGGAAAAGGACATCTCGCTGTCTTTGAACCTGGTTTTATATCAGTTCCTGATTTTTTTTTTTGTCTGTTTTGGTACTTTTTAAAAATCAACTTTTCAATCCATCTCTAGTTTCTTTCAAGGAAGGAAAGAAAAGGAATAGAAAGGGATGCAATTGGAAAGATTTACAGAGTACAAAAACCTACAGTATTCGTCATGAACATTTTTTTTCAGAGAGTGCAGGGATATTTGAAAATACAATATGTTATGCAGACTGTTATGAATACTATTTAGGAAATTAGCTATAATGCATGTAGTGAGAATATACAGTCTAAATTTATCTGAGTTGTAAGTTAAGGAGCAAAATCCTGAATCTCAGAATTTTCAAATTGATTGAAGTTTTTGATGCTGTGAAGACAGTGAAGTACACAAAAGAGAATTCTCGTGTGTTCATGTTTTTAATGAACTGCATTCTAGAATGTTAAAATTTTGTTCAAATCCTTATTTTGGACATCAAAATTTTAGTTATTGACTGTGTAAAGTTGGCTCAGTCAGTGTCTTTTGAAAAAATTATTTACACTATGTTTGTGTCGCTGGCAAGGCCAACTTTTGTTAACCTCCTCTAATTGCTCAGAAAATTTTCACGAATGATCTTTGCAGTTCTGTGTGGACTGCAGTTTCCTTACAATGGAGTAGCTTCATAGGCTATTTTAAGTGCAGTTAAAAATTAACCACATTATCATGAGTTTGGAGTTATGTCGTGTGCTTATTATCATCAAAATTTGTTTACACACACAGTAGAGGAAACCATTGGACCAGATCAGGTAAAGACAGAAGAATTCTTTCCTAATTCGGATTTTTGCTGACAATCCAGTAGTTTTGAAGACAGCTGTGCTAATGTTAGCTTTTCCTTAATTTCAGATTCTATCTAAAAACATTTAATTAACTCAGTTTAAAATTCCAAACAGCAGCTGGGGAATTTATCTTCCAACCTTCAGGTTATTAGCTCAGGCTTCTGGATTTTAAGTCTGATGACTACCCACAATGCCTAGTAAAATAAATCTAAAAGCATTTTGGTGATTGGTATGAGCCAAAGCATTGAATGTTCTTAAGTCACTGAGCAATAACATTTTCATGTGAAGTAGCAGTTATTGTAGGTCAACCATGTGACATGCTCAACAATTTTTAAAAATCTATTCCAAACCTACATTCAGAACTAACAAGCACCTTGTGCTGCACTGAGATCTACACAGAATGCACAAACATTGTGTGTATGTCTTGCCCTTCCATAGCTATTTTCAACCTGTAAACTCTGATTTCTGTCAGTTTTGGCCAGATACCTTCTATGGCTTGCCTTCTTGCCAACTTGCATCACTTTAATCCAGGTCTCCTTGCTAACTCTTTATTTGGCATTGGGATCCTCCTTTTCAATTGCCTGATCGTTAAATTCCAGCCCTTTGCCATCTATACAGCCTCCAGTATTTACAAAAGCTTGCTGTATGGCATACTGTTAGCTGCATATTTTAAAAAAACTCAAGCTTTAGCTTTTACATAATTAATTCCTATTTCAGCCTTTGAAATGGAAACTGCTTAAGTAAACTGGTCATGCTTTAATTGTTTTCCTGGAATTGGAGGTACTATTGACAGTAGATGTAATTAGTGTTTGACCATGTTATATAGGTAGTTTGTATTGTAAATATATAGGTTTGGAATGGAAAAGTAACAAAATAAGGCAACATGAAGTTAGTTTGTATAGATGAGAACTAACTGAGAAAGGATCTTTTTCCTTTAATTAAAAAAAGGGTAAATAACATGCATGACTGATTATCCTTTGCTCTTGGGATTTCTTATTTTCAGCATTTATTTTAGTTTAATTTAAAAATGTTGGCCGAAAGTATAATTGTAGCAGCATGTAGATGCAAACAAATTCTGTTACTTCTGAATTTTTGTGATTAACTTGTACACAGCTATCAGAAATAATAAAGGTCTGGTGGCATTTGTGGATATTGGACTTAAAATGTTAACTGTTTCTCTCTCCATATAAGCTTCCAGATCTGCTGAGATTCATCAAAGCTTTATCTGTTCATAGTTCAGATTTTTAGCATTTACATTGCTTTTAGTGCAAATATTAATTATTTTGACAGTACTTTGTGAACATTATAACTCCGTACATATGGTCACAGGTAAACATGTGTATTAGGATGTGGTCTAAGCTGAGTTAACTTGCACAGAGACAGGAAGGTCATTAATTGGGGATCACTGCATCTGTGTTATTAAGGGAAAGAAAATTTGTGAATTTCTATTAAAATTGTTTTTTTTTACTGTCAGTTATTTGATGAAAAAATCAAAACTTGCAGCGATGATGAACAGAGAAAGGTAAGTATCTGTGCTATTCCATTTTAATTCGTGTGTGATGTTTTAATTAAATAAGTGATCTACGTAGCTACAATATCTTATACAACATATACTTTTGTAAAAGTAAAATTCAGAAACCAGATATACCTTAAGTTGCTTTAGCAAATGATTTCCAGCTAGTTCATCTAAATTAAGATTCATTTGAGAGAAATTAAATGCAATGTCAAGCAATTCAAAAGGAGAATAAGTTCATTTTTATGGGTATATTAGTTGACAGTTTATGATAGGTGAGAAATATCGGGACTGGGATATCATAGCAATGACTGACACATGGCTCAGGGATGGACAGGACTGACAGCTTAATATTCCAGGATACAAATGCTACAGGAAGGACAGAAAGGGAAGCATGAGAGGAGGGGGAGTGATGTTTTTGATAAGGGATAGCATTACAGCTGTACTGAGGGAGGATATTCCCAGAAGTAAATCAAGGGACGTTACTTGGGTGGAACGGAGAAATAAGAAAGGGATGATCACCTTATTAGGATTGTATTATAGACCCTCTAATAGTCAGCAGGAAATTGAGAAACAAATTTGTAAGGAGATTCCTGTTATCTGTAAGAATAATAGGGTGGTTATGGTAGGGATTTTAACTTTCTACATATAGACTGGAACTGCCATCGTGTTACTGGTTTAGATGGAGAGGAATTTATTAAGTGTGTACGAGAAAATGTTCTGATTCACTATGTGGATGTACGTATTAGAGAGGGTGCAAAACTTGACCTACTCTTGGGAACTAAGGCAGGACAGGTGACCTGAGGTGTCAGTGGGGGAGCACTTTGGAGCCAACAACCATAATTCTATTAGTTTTAAAATAGTGATAGAAAACGTCAGACCCTATCTAAAAGTTGAAGTTCAAAATTGGAAAAAGGCTACTTTTGACAGTATCAGGCAAGAACTCTAAAAAGCTGATTTGGGGCAAATGTGTGCAGGTAAAGGGATGGCTGGAAAATGGGAAGCCTTCAGAAATGAGATAACTGGAGTCCAGAGAAAGTATATTCCTGTTAGGGTGAAAGGAAAGGCTGGTAGGTGTAGGGAATGCTGGATGACTAGAGAAATTGAGGGTTTGGTTAAGAAAAAGAAGGAAGCATAAGTCAGGTATAGACAGGATAGATCGAGTGAATCCTTAGAGTATAAAGGGAGTAGAAGTATACTTAAGAGGGAAATCAGAAGGGCAAAAAGGGAACATGAGATAGCTTTGGAAAATAGAGTTAAGAAGAATCCAAAGGGTTTTTACAAATATACTAAGGACAAAAGGGTAACTAGGGAGAGAATAGGATCCCTCAAATGTCAGCAAGGCAGCCTTTGTGTGGAGCCACAGGAGATGGAGGAGCTACTAAACGAGTATTTTGCATCCGTGTTTACTGTGGAAAAGGACATGGAAGACAGACAATGTAGGGCAGTAGTTGGTGACATCTTGCAAAATATCCAGATTACGGAGGAGCAAGTGCTGAATGTCCTGACACGCATGAACTGGATAAATCCCCAGGACCTGATCAGGTGTACCCCTGAACTCTGTGGGATGCTAGGGAATTGATTGCTGGGCCTCTTGCTGAGATATTTGTATCATCGATAGTCACAGGTGAGGTGCTGCAAGACTGGAGGTTGGATAACATGGTGCCTCTATTTAAGAAAAGTGGTAAGGACAAGCCAGGGAACTCTAGACTAATGAGCCTGACATTGGTGGTGGGTAAGTTGTTGGAGGGAATCCTGAAGGACAGGATGTACATGTATTTGGAAAGGCAAGGACTGATTAGGGATAGTCAACATGGCTTTGTGCGTGGGAAATCATGTCTCACAAACTTGATTGAGTTTTTTGAAGAAGTAACAAAAAGGATTGATGAGGGCAGAGCAGTAGATGTGATCTATATGGACTTCAGTAAGGCGTTTGACAAGGTTCCCCATGGGAGACTGGTTAGCAAGGTTAGATCTCACGGAATATAGGGAGAACTAGCCATTTGGATACAAAACTGGTTCAAAGGTAGAAGATAGGGTGGTGATGGTGGAATGTTTTTCAGACTGGAGGCCTGTGACCAGTGCAGTGCCACAAGCATTGGTGCTGGTCCACTACTTTTCGTCATTTATATAAATGATTTGGATATGAACGTAGGAGGTATAGTTAGTAAGTTTGCATATGAGACCAAAATTGGAGGTGTAACGGACAGCGAAGAAGGTTAGCTCAGATTACAATGGGATCTTGATCAGATGGGCCATTGGGCTGAGGAGTGGCAGATGGAGTTTAATTCAGATAAATGCGAGGTGCTGCATTTTGGGAAAGCAAATCTTAGCAGGAATTATACAGTTAATGGTGAGGTCCTAGGGAGAGTTGCTGAACAAACAGACCTTGGAGTGCAGACTCATAGCTCCTTGAAAGTAGAGTTGCAGGTAGATAGGATAGCGAAGAAGGTGTTTGGTATGCTTTCCTTTTATTGGTCAGAGTATTGAGTACAGGAGTTCAGGTCATGTTGAGGCTGCGCTGGACATTGGTTAGGCCACTTTGTAATAATTCGTGCAGTTCTGGTCTCCTTCGTATCAGAAGGATGTTGTAAAATTTGAAAGGGTTCGGAAAAGATTTACAAGGATGTTGCCAGGGTTGGAGGATTTGAGCTCTCGGCTGAGGCTGTTGTCCCTGGAGCATTGGAGGTTGAGAGGTGACCTTATAGAGGTTTAGAAAATCATGAGAGGCATGGATAGGGTAAATAGACAAGGTTTTTTCCCAGCTAGGAGGCATAGGTTTAGGGTGAGAGGGGAAGGATATGAAAAAGACTCAAGGGGCAACTTTTTCACGCAGAGGGAGGTGTGTATTTGGAATGAACTGCCAGAGGATGTGGTGGAGGCTAGTACAATTGTAACATTTAAAAGGAATCTGGATGGGTATATGAATAGGAAGGGTTTGGAGGGACATTGGCCAGGTGCTGGCAGGTGGGACTAGATTGGGTTGGGACATCTAGTCGGCATGGGTCTGTTTCCATGCTGTACATCCCTATGACTCTATACGTACATCATGTTGTTGTTTTGAAATAAGTTTTAAAAAGTAATTCATTAAAACTAAACAATGTATTTGAATGTGTGTGCAGTTTCACTAAACAGGCTCGTATTTAATTCTCACTGCATGTAACTGATGGCCATAATTTCCATAACTCTGAGTTTACCCCATCTGCTGTAACTGTTTGCTTTGTTTGACTCCATTCTAGATTACGGTTTAAAAACTGTCGGTATTCTCAGCACCTTAACCAATCCTCATTTGTTAGTTTAAATAGTGAGGATCATCTGATAATCCTAATGGTTAAATGTCCTAATGATTAGGAGTGAGTGGTTTAGATAAACCTTTCGCTCCTTTATCCAAGGAAGTTTAAGGCAATAGTAGTTTCCATATAAATTTCTGAGACCAGGTAACTGAGCACAGCTGAGCAACCCTAATGACTTATTTTTAATCCTCATTCATGTGTTCTTATGTTACTTGTATATTAATTAAGATTTTTATCCATAGAATTTATAATTTCATCCTATTTGTGATATTTTTGAGAAATAACTTGAGGGAAGATTGTATGATCATGTGCTCAAATATCTCTAAGTATCTGAGTACCAGTATCCGTGATGTCTTTAGCCTTTTCTGGGAGGTGATTTCATATTACTAAACTGTGCCATAGAGTGAGCTGTCGGTGGGCATCCATGACTGATGATCGCTTTGCCCCATAGCTTGAGATGATGTTGTTAAAGATCCCCTTGCTGTCCAGGTGCAGAGCCTGTCCCTAAGTCATGGCTGCTTGAGGCATTGTAGTCAGTGACAGTGGGGCTGAGGAACCCACAAAATCAGAAATCAGTTCCTTCTTTGCAAGGCATATGTATCTCTCTCTATCTGAAAAGGGCAAATTTGTGGTGGAGAATCCAAGCACCTGTTTCCCTCTTTCAACTGAACATTGTTACTCATGGACAAAGTAGTGGTGTGTACTGACTGGTAAGCTATTCTGGACCAGGGTCTGCTGTGCTCAGAGTGGCTGATTCCGACATGTATACATACTCCTCCAAGACATAACAATATTCATGGCCTCGATGGACTCCTCCATCATCTGCAGTTAGCTCTCTGGAAATTATATTTGATCTCCCTTCATCTCTTGCAGCTGTTGCAGACAACTATCATGTCATCAGCCTGGGGCTCCGAATGAGCATCGCCTGTGATAATGGCTGCATTTGTCACTGTCACACTTGCTGCTAGCTGCTTGGGTGGATCTGTGCTGTGCTTACTAGCTTGTGACCCTGAATCTAGCTGAGAACAACAATTTCCAATGTGAGATTTTGTGCATTAGTGGATTATGCTGGGCAATGATGCAATACTGAACTCTCTCAGGCCTCTCCTTCTCATGGGTGGCTGATTTGCTTTGGATCTCCCAACTCCATGTCCTTTGACTTAACTCTCACCTGCAAGAGAAAACAGAAACATTAAAGAATCAGGGCTTCCCATTTGCTCATCCCAACTTCATTCAAACTTCACCAATGTGCTCCTCAATGTTGAAATTCATTCAACACCTTTTGTTGGTTCAGAGTCATACTGACTTCAGAAGGTTCCAAGTTCACTTTATAGTCTATGATCAACAGACTTGCCCAATGGCTACAATGCTCATATAGTTGCTCATGACTAATAATGGAATAAAAGTTTATTTTTAAGTTAGTAGAACTTGGCTAAATAACACTGAAGTATTCTATTTAACAATTTATTGCTTATTCTGGAAATCTACTATTGAAATTAATTGTTTGTTTGCTATTTTTAGAAATCTTTACTGTAAATGATACCTGACAATAATAAAAGAATGTTAAACGTGTTGCTTCTTATTTATCATTTTCTGTCTTCTTTGTAGAAAGTTGAAAACCTCAAAGAAGTAACAAATGTAAGTGCATTGGTGTGTTTTATTAATACTTCCAGTAATTAAAGCTAATTTAGTATAGAAAATATGTGGTATTAAATTGTGAATAAAATATCTGTGAACATTGCAGCTTCTGCATTATTTTTGGTTTTTCAGAGCATGGTTGAATCAATAAAGCACTGTATAGTGTTACTGCAGATTGCCAAGGTAAGGTAGCAGCTAAGCACATCATTAACTGTGTACTGTATTTTGACATCCAGCCATGGACGCTAAGGATATTTATTTGAAATGTCTTTAATGATTTACTAAAATAGTATTGTAAAATTATTTAGCATAACAGCTCTGTGAAGATAACTTCGAAGTAAGAACTTGGGGATATTTGATGCTTGGTACTAAAATAATTCTGATTCTTTACTGGTTTCAAAAATTGCTTTTACAACTTCAGTTTAAATATTATAGAATTTGTGTATTTTGTTCATCAAAACAGCAGTCACGTTTCTCAATGGATTATGGTCATCTAATATTTTAATACTAATGTTTCTTCTCAGTCTTTTTCATTGATTTCTTAAAATATGCAAATTTCATATGATATATACTAATAACAATAAAATATATAAGTAAAACAAAGAACCGGAGATGCTGGAGATATAAAACAAAAATCAACGTTGCTGCAGAAACTCAGCAGCTTTGACAGCATCTGTGGAGAGAAATGTTTCAAGCCTGGTGACCCTTCTTCAGAACTTATTACATAGCTGAATTTAAGATGTGATAAATTACAAAGCCCATTAAATAATCTTAGTGCAATTCTGTTTTGCCCACAAATTTTTTTTCTTCAAATAAAGATCAAGTGGATTGTAGTAAATCTGATTTGACTATGAATTGACATACTGGCTGTGTTTAGGATCATACATTTTATTCTACATTATAACAGTGACTTGACTCCAGAAATATTTAATTGGCTGTAAATGCTTTTGGATGCCCGATAGATGTTCTTGACTAAATATAAGTACTTTCCTTCCTTTGTTCGTTCCATTTTGGGTTCCAGACAATGGTCCATGTATTTTGTTTTCTATTCTTGCGCAGATTAATTTTATGTCAATATCAAGGTTACATGCACCACTAATAGAAACAAAACAAAATCTATTTTTTAAAAAGTTACCATAGACATAGAGGCAGTGAAAGGAAAAGTAATACCCTCCACCATTACTCAGTAATATTCTGGTTCATAAAATACCAGATTTCCTGAACTCTGTTAATTTAGTACGGTAGCATTTGAACTCAGCCTCCACATTTAGTTCAGTCTTGTAATGACTACATAAATATAATGAAAGAGGCATTTGTTAGTTTTTTGATTTTTGAATTTCTATAGAATAGAATCTTAAAATCCCCACAATGTGAAGCAGGCTATTTGGCCTATCGAATCCACACAGACTCACCCCAGACATATACCCCTACCTTGTCATTCATGGCTAATGGACATCATGGGAAATTTATCATAGCCAATCCACCTAACCTGCACATATTTGGACTGTGGGAGAAAACTGCAACGCCCAGAGGAAACCCATGCAGACACTGGGAGAATGTGTCTCTGTATAATTTGACAGAAGTTGTTTTGGTGGCAGTGGCTCAAGATAAATCCAGGCTTAATTGTTGAAATTTTCCAGGCTCAAAATAATAAGAGCTAAGGCAGCTTGCCTTCTGAACTGGTAGAAAATGTGAAAAGGCAACTTTTTTCAGCTTATTGAGTGGTTTATTTACTTAAAACTGCTATGTATATTGAGGAACAATTTCTTCATGTCACCAATCAACCAGGTAGAGGTAAAGTGTCTCTAAGAATTTGAAGAAAAGTTGGCTGTTGGGAACTGGGATAGGGACAGTGAGCCAGTATCTCTGAAAATTAAGTGAATGTTGAAGATAATTTCCCAATTTTCACTTTCTAAGAGAATGGAATCCCAGGAAGGAGAATCACTGCTGCAGTAGTCTTTGGAGAATTAGTTACATTTAACCCACCTAAACATTTTTTGTAGGTTAATAATCTATGAATTGTAAAAGAAAGCAATTCATAATTTTAAAAATAAGCTGTTGCTCAAAATATATAGAAAATTCAAATGGCGAGAGACAGTCTTTGGAAGTATGTGTGACTTAAAATGTCCCATGAGATATTACTGCAAATATTCTTAATTATTTTGGATGTCTGGGCAAGGAATCTAAAACTTTTAACAAACCTTGCCCATGTGTACTAAAATAACAGTTGTCTTTGCAATCAATCGTCCTTCAATGATGCTACAAAACCCATGCATTCGAATTAGTATTAATGGACCCCAAAAAATGTCCTACTGACACCTAATATCAACATCTTTCAACTTAACTCTTGCTCACTCGTTCCTCACTACCCTGCCTTTCACTCCAACTTTGCAGCCTTCCTGCAAACCTGCTGCCTTTCCTACTTGCACTATCTCCCTCTTGCGTCCCTCCCATTTGCTGCTCGTTGTCTTGCTCCTGGCTCACTGCATGAACTACTGCTGGGAGAGAGGTGGTGAAAAGGAGGCTGCAAGAGGGATGGTGAGTGAGGAGATCATGAAAGGAAGCAGCAAATAGGTTGCCGTTCTGACAAGTGCTGATATGGATTTGGGCTCAGAAGCTGATACGTGAACTTATGCATTAACTCCATCTTATTAAATTGGCTCTCATCTGTTAATTTCCTGTTGTCTACTATTTCTTTGATTCTGGGCTTGGTTAACAGTAATGATCACTTCACCATTAGGATGTATGCGGCTATAATAATTAGGTGCACAGCACTTGGTGGACTGTTGCATGGCCAGCAGGTTCAGGTTTGGAGACAACATTGATCCCAAATGAAAAACTTCAATTTTAGTGCACTGCATGTTTGATTATTTTAGGCTGTTTTGTAAATGTATTGTGCAGCTGAAGGCAAGCTGCTTTCTGAGATAAGAAATATGTTTCTGGCAGTGACCATGAGCTGTTGATATGTGGAATTCTGTGCTCTTAATTCAGTCTACTGCTTTTCATAGTTTAATTCCCATATGTGATCTTTCATTTTCTTGTACTTACCTCCCACTTCGTATTGTTAATATTGTTTAATTTAAAATTATTGGATCATTCTTTTAATGAATTATTTGGGAACTGAGATCTCATGGTTTCCAATGGAATCACCAAAGAAAAATAATTGTAGATTTAAAAGAAACTTAAATTTCATTTTTTAACATTATTTAGTCAGACTTTATTTATTTGTGTAATGAGACTTTTGGAATTGGAAAGCTTTTTTTATTGCGTCACCTTTTTTTATTGCGTCACCTTTTTTTCCTCCTTTGGCCTCTTAAGCTTTATTAGTAATTTTTTGCAAACGTTTGTCTTTGTCTTCATTCATTACAGATTGACTTTGAAGTGTTATATCCTAATGACTAACCATTTTCTTCTGTTTCCCCCTGCAATTTATTGCTTTTACTCGCTTTGTACTTGTGCTATATCACTGAATACTTTTTACATTCTTTTCAATACATTCATGAATGTACAGATCCAATTTGAAATTCTTTTTTATTCTGTATTCATTTCAATATAGGGTATCCTCCCTTAATTTTAGGGAGACTATATTAAAAATTGGAGTCAGGTTCCATTCTCTAAGTTGAAATACACCTGCATTTTAAATGGTTAACTTAGTACATTGGTAAATGAAATAACTGTAGAGTAAATAGAACAAAAATATAACTTCTCCTTTGAGTACCTCCTGAAATGGATCCTCAGTCATTTTAATCTGGGGTATCACTGTAGGGTCTGCATTGAGGAGAACTTTACTCACTGGGTTCCAGGCCATTGCTGAGACCATTGCTTAGTCCTGGGCACATCATGGCTGCTGCCTGGTGGTGTCTTTTGAATGATGCCACCCTATCTTGTTTGCCAGAGCTGTCTCTGAGGTGGGCTCAGGTCGTTGCTTTGTGGAGCTTCTGAGTTGGCTGCAGGGTTCTGACCTTTCTCCCCCTCCTCCTGATTGGCAGGGTGTCAGACGTGGCTGGACACGTGGCATTACCTTTTATTTAGGCATCGGTAGAGCACATAATAAGGTTGCAAGTCTAAAAGCTGGGAGCAGCCTCCGGTTTGAGAACAGGAAAAGTCATTCCAAAATAATACCAGTCAGGACAAGTAATGTATTGCATTAAAAATGTTTTTATGAATCTCGTCGTGTTTAATAAGATTTCTAGTCCTAATAATTTTGTTACACTACAAGGGTCAACAGTAAACACTGATTCCATGCAAATTAGGCTGCATTTCTGTGTGAGAATTAGATACTGCAGCAACTTCTTTTATCAACACTGCAGGCATGTGTTCAACCACTCCAGTTGGTAGGGTAGATATTCAAACTTTAAACTCAGCTTTCATTTGCTTGGCATTTACCTGTAGTGCCTCTGTTTATCCCCAAAAATCAGAAGTAGCAGGTTCTTCTTTGTAAATCAGTTGCTACCAAAACAAAATTAGATCATTAAAACTTAATGCTCATTGGGGGATAAAACAAAAGTCATGGAAATGGTGTGAAAGCACTGAGAAATTGCAATTTTAATTCAGTTGGTTATGCTTTTTGAAACAGCATTTGCCACAGCTGATTGCCTAGATGTGATGTCTCACATGCCAGAATGTTCGCTGTGTGGGCAATGATATGCAGAATGTTTTACTTCACAGTTGAACATGAAAAGAACTGTCCCATCTCCTTTTATAGTGATCATATCCTTGCTTCCCAAAACATCTTGCAGCATAATGTAGACAGTTTAGCAACAGTGAAAGAGAATTCATGCTCCAGCCACACAACTAATATTGATGGGATTGGTAGTTCGAAATAAAAGTTTAGTTTCTTCTTTCTACTTTGAATACTGTTACACAACTGTTATTAGTTGATGAACTAAATTCTAAATTCAACCTCTGCTTTACCTCAGAACGCGATCAGTGTAGTGTAAGGTGATGGATCATTTAGATCTTTCCTCCCTTCCTTCCTCTGGGGAACTCATCAGTATTTCTTGGTAGGTGCAAGTGGGTACTGCAGATGCTGGAGATTAGAGTCAAGATTAGAGTGGTACTGGAAAAGCGCAGCAGATCAGACAGCATCCCAAGAACAGGAAAATCGACGTTTCGGGCAAAAACCCTTTTCCTGATGAAGGGCTTTTGCCCGAAACGTCGATTTTCCTGCTCCTGGGATGCTGCCTGACCTGCTGTGCTTTTCCAGCACTACTCTAACCCAGCATTTCTTGGTATTCTACCATGTTTACATAGCTGAGGACATGATCTTGCTGTTTGGTGGATCAGTGCAGATCCATTATACCTTGGTGCTATTCAGCTCCAAATTTCAGTTGCAAGGGCAATGTGGTTTCATAGGTTTATTTGATAAAATAAAATGTGAACAAAAATGTATCCTCCATGAAACCCATATTTTGACATAACATAGAATATGACGTATGATGCAAACAAAAATATTTAAATCGTAATTTAATCATTTTTCCATGTTGTCAAATACTGATCAGACTCAAACAAAAATCTTTGCCCAATTGAATTAAAGATAGTCATTGAAATGGTGATGATTTTGAATTTTGGATATTTTTAGTACTAAGTACAGTATTAATTACCAAAACGTTAAATGGGATATTTCAGACTTTGACCTGTTGTTTAATGGTATCTTGAAAAATCTCTTCTTTCCAAAATTTAAGGACCAAAGTAATGAGGAGAAGCACGCAAATGGACTTATAGTAAGTTTGTAAACTAGTATGATATGTTGTTGCTCTCTTCCTTTTCTTTTCTACTTGACCTTTACAAAATCAATTGACTCAAAATGCAGTTGAGTGGGGAAATCCTGTGTTTTCAGTGGTGCATATTTAACTACTGATCTACTGTGATTTACATTTTCCCTCTATCGATGGCTTCATTGCCTTTATATTTTCTCTAGCCTGGCATCTATGGTGAATGTTACATGTAAGACCATTACAAATCACAGGCATATTAATATTCTTTGTTGTGTAATTGACCACACGAAGACCACCCTGTACAGAAGATTGAAATAATGCCTTAAACTAAAATTGTTGAATGTTTCTACTTTCATTATATCCCAAATTTTTGGATTACAGTAATAACACAAGCTTTTATTTTGAGATTTACTGTTGAATTTCAGTATGACCTTAACCAGTTGCTGGACTGCAATTTACAGAGAAGCAGGAACTTGTGATTTGTAGGTAGATGCTGGGTTATAGAATTTTAAACTCTGAAATGGGTCTGATCTTTTGAAAATCAATCATGCAGATGGAATTTTTAGTTCTCTATTCAGCTCCTGGAATTTCTTCAGTGCTTGATATTTGCTTGGCATCCCTTCTCCTGATTGTGGGACTCGATGCTATTCAGCTTTTTTATTCTTCTCTTTAAAAGAAAATTCTGTCTGCTGGTATATTTTTGAATACCATGTCGTTTGAAAACTGTAATACATTTACATTTCAATAATACTCTTCTATGCTGTTTGATAAGTCTCATAAAATGTTGATGACTGATATACTATCATTTTAGTTCATTGTGTATCGGTTTTCATTTAATATCAGTATGAAATGCTAATTGAAATACGTGCTTTTTAAATATAATGAATACATGCTTTTTTTGTATAGTATGCCCTTAAACTTTAAATTGACTGTAAAAGAGTTAATTTAAAATGAACAGGAAATTATACTACCCAAGAAAAGCTGTGGTATTT
Organism: Chiloscyllium plagiosum; assembly: GCF_004010195.1. Classification (NCBI taxonomy): domain Eukaryota; kingdom Metazoa; phylum Chordata; class Chondrichthyes; order Orectolobiformes; family Hemiscylliidae; genus Chiloscyllium; species Chiloscyllium plagiosum. The sequence continues at coordinate 42,342,942 of NC_057720.1, read as the reverse complement.
GTGTTCTTCTAATATCCATTACATGGTAATACCCATTTATTTTTGCCATCCATTTTTTTTATGTTAATAGATTTTTGGCAATAAACTGTTTTGATACATGTTAAATATTTTTTTTTACATTATGCTGTAATCATGAGTAGTAGACTGCGATAATAGCACCACTCAAAATTAACATACCCAAATTAGGTATCATATTACAACTATATATAGTTTTGAGTTTGCTGTTTGGCTGTTGACTCATTAACATTGTAATTGAGTTCCAAACATAAACTGTGTTGTATCTCGCACGGTGGTTCAGTGGTTAACACTGCCTCACAGCGCAGGGACACAGGTTCAATTCCAGCCTCTGGCGACTGTATGGAGTTTGCACATTCTTCCCATGTCTGCGTGGGTTTCCTCCGGGTGCTCCGGTTTCCTCCCACAATCCAAAGATGGGTGAATTAACCATCCTAAATTGTCCATAGTTGTTCAGTGATATGTAGTTTGGGTGAATTAGTCAGGTGTAAATGTAGACTAATAGAGGAGGGGAATGGGGTCTGGGTGCATTAACACTTCAGAGAGTTGGTGTGGACCTGTTGGGCTGAAGGGCCTGTTTCCACACTGACGGGAGTCTATGAAAATGTTCAGGATTATTTTTCTAATCCTTTTAAATACATTTGAGTTTGTTGATGCTTTCGTTCATTTAGAATGAAATGTTGTTGAATGAAAATCTGCAAAAAAACTTGTATAATTTTGACAAGTTATACATGTTTACTGAGTAAGTCATGTATCAATTCTTTCATATTTGAAATCAGATTGATAGTAAATAACATTCTTCAAATACTGAGCACTCTAAACCAGCGGATATGTATTTACATGATATTCAAAATGATAACAGCTGATGTTTATTAACATCGAATTCCATTGATTGCTGTTGTGAAAATAGTAGCCGCATTGGAATACAGTTGCTTAAGGTTATCTTTCCTCTTCTGTTCATTAGTTTTTAAGTTTTTTTCCTCAGCTTTCTTTTCCTCAGGTCTAAGCCGATTTCCGTCTGGATCTGTTTCTGTGTTTCGCGTTCTTTCATTATTCCTGTAATGAGAGCATGGAGCTGTTTTAAAATCACACTTTTTCTAACCTTAGAGTACTATCAACCCGGTCGATGGGGTTTTTCAGTCTAATCCTCTGGAGTCAACAGTAATTAGCACTATGCCTACCCAAACTGTTTTACCACCAGGTATGTGATTATCTCCGCTAGTATATTACAGTGTATTGGCAGCAGTATTTTCGTCATATGAAAAAGAGATTTAAATGGCCCTATGATTACCATTGCAGTCTTTGGGATTTTAATAGCAAAAGTTGTTCTGTAGTTAAGCATTAATCTTAAAATTATGCAAACTTTATCCAACATTTGCAGTTGAGTCTGTCAGTCCTGTTTTGAAGCAAGCCAGTAGGTACATGTTATTTATTTGGTTGGTGGGGGAGGCGAAGATAGTGGAATCATGTATTATGTAATAATGTTTGCCCTGTTTGTTCATATTATCCAAATTTTATTTAAAAAAAAGGGAGGAAACAAATTTTAAAATATTTATACTTGCAGTGATTTGCTTTGTATACACTTGTGGAATGTGGCCATTACTAGTTAGACCAGTATTTATTAGCCACCCCTAGTTGCCCTTGAGAAGGTGATGATGTGTTGCCGCCTTGAGCTGCTGCAGTCCACGTACGGTAGTTTGATCCACAATTCCCTTGCAGAAGGAATTCCAATATTTTGACCCAGCGAGGTGAAGGATCGGTGATATGTTTCCAAGTCAGAATTGAGATTGGGCGTGGAGGGGAACTTGCAGGTTGTGGTGCTTCCATATATTTGCTGACTTGTCCTTTTAGATGGAAGTGATCGTGGGTTTGGAAAGTGCATCTTTGAATTTCTGCAGTGCATCTTAGTACACACTGCAACTATTGGGCGTCACTGGTGGAGAGAGTAGATGTTTGTGGATGTAGTGCCTATCAAAGGCTGCTTTGTCCTAGATCGTGTCAAGCTTCTTGGGTTGTTGGAGTTGCACCCATCCAGGCAAGTGAGGAATATTCCATCACATTCTTGACTTGTGCCTTGTAGCTAGTGGACAAGCTTTGGGGAGACAGGATAGAGTCATAGAGATGTACAGCATGGAAACAGACCCTTCGGTCCAACTTGTCCATGCCGACCAGATATCCCAACACAATCTAGTCCCACCTGCCAGCACCCGGCTCATATCCCTCCAAACCCTTCCTATTCATATACCCATCCAAATGCCTCTTAAATGTTGCAATTGTTCCAGCCTCCACCACATCTTCTGGCAGCTCATTCCATACATGTACCACCCTCTGCGTGAAAAGGTTGCCCCATATGTGAGTTACTTGCTGCAGTCTTCCTAATCTCTGACCTGTTGTGGTAGCCACTGTGTTTATGTGACCAGTGCATTGAGTTGTTGGTCAATGGTAACCCTAAGGATGTTGATAGTGGGGGATTCAGTGATGGTAACGCCATTGAATGTCAAGGGCAATGATTAGATTATCTTTTATTGGAGATGGGCATTTGTGTGATGTAAATGTTGCTTGCCAACCCAAGCCTGGATATTGTCCAGATCTTTTTGCGTTTGAACTTGGATTACTTCAATACCTCTGGTGTCACAAATGGTGCTGAACATTGTGCAATCATTAGTGAAGATCCTGACTTTTGACCTTCTGATAGAGGGAAGGTCATCAATGAAGCAGTTGAAGATGGTGGGGCCTAGGTCACCACCCTGAAGAACTTCTGCAGAGATGTCCTAGAGCTGACTAATTTCCAACTATAATCGTCTTCTATGTGTCAGGTGTGATTCCAGCCTGTGGAGAGTTTGCACCCTCATTTCCACTGATTCTAATTTTGCGAGGGCTCCTTAAATGTTCAGTCGAATGTGGCCTTGATGCCAAGTGCTGTCACTCTCACCACACTTCTGGAATTCTGCTCTTTTGTTCATGTTTTAACCACAGCTGTAATGAGGTCACTGAGCAGGGTGCTGCTTGATAGCACTATTGGATAACACTTTCCATTACTTTACTGATGAAAGTAGAGTCAGTAATTGGCTGGGTTGGATTTGTCCTGACCTGTACAGGACATAGCAGGGCGACCTTCCACATTGTCGGGTCGATGCCAGTGTTGTAACTGTACTGAAAGAGCTTGGGTAGGGGAACAGCAAGTTCTGGAGTGCAAATCTTCAGTACTCTTGTCAGAATGTTGTCAGGGCCCGTAGCCTTTGTCCAGCACTTCCAACTGTTTCTTGTTATTATGTCAAGTGAATCGAATTGGCTGAAGACCAACATCTAAGAAGCAAGTGGAGGCCGAGATGGATCATCCATTTGGCACTTCTGTCTGAAAATTGCTGTGAATGCTTCAGCCTTATCTTTTTCATTTATGGGCTCTTCCATCATTGAGGATGGGGATATTTGTGAAGATGCCTTCTCCTGTGAGTTGTTTAATTGTCCAGCACGATTCAAGACTGGATGTGTCAGGACCGCTGAGCTTAGATCCATTGATTAGCTCTATCTATCATTTGCTGCTTATGCTGTTTGGCATAAAGAAGTCCTGTTTAGTCGCTTCACCAGGTTGATACCTCATTTGTAGGTATGGCCGATGCCACTCTTGGCGTGCCGTCTTGTACTCTTTTTTTGATTCAGGGTTGATCTCCCGACTTGATGGTAATGAATGAGTTGGGGAGATGCTGGCCCATGAGATTCCAGATTTTGCAGGAATACAATTCTGCTGTTGATCACCCACAGTGCTTCATGGATGCCCAGTCTTGAGTTTTTAGATCTGATCATTTTCTGTACAATTTAGCATGGTTATAGTGTCACACAATACGATGGAGAAAATTTTGAATGTGAAGGCAGGACTTCGTCTCCACAAGGATTATGCAGAGGTTACTCTTACTGATACTGTCACGGACAGATGCATCTGCAGCTGAGAGATTGGTAAGGATGAAGTCAAGTATATTTTTCCCTTGTGTTGGTTCCCTCAACACCTGTCCCAGATGCAGTCTAGATGCTATGTCCTTTAGGACCCAGCCAGTTCCATCAGTCATGCTGCTATAGTGCTACTTTTGGTGGTGGACATTGAAATCCCTTACCCAGAGTATATTTTGTTTTTTGTCACCCTTAGTGCTTGCTTCCAAATGTTGCTTAATACTGAGGATGTCAGATTCCTATTTATTGACTTGAGCTTTACCTTTAACGTAATAAATTCCAAAAAAAAAGTTTGTTCCCAAACTCTGAGACCGAGAACTTTGCTTCCCTCTCTGCACTGGATCCTCGACTTCCTGACCTACAGACTGTAAAGATAGGCGACAACACCTCCTCCATCGTAATCCTCAACACTGGTACCCTGCAAGTACTCAACACCTTACTATGCTCTTTATAGACTCTCAACTGTGGCCAAATTCAGCTCCAACTCCATTTACACATTTGCTGATGATGCCACCATAGTGTGTTGGATGTCAAACAATCAATGAGACTGAGTGCAGGAAAGGAATAGACAGTATAGTGGCATGGTGAAAAGACAATAATCTCTCTCTCCGTATCAGCAAAATGATGGTCATTGGGGTGGAGGACATGTCCTTGTCTGTATCAGTGGTGCTGAGGTGGAGGTGATTGAGAGCTTCAATATTGCCAATGATCCATCCTTGTCCACCCACATCTATGCTACAGTCAAGAAAGCACCAATGCCTCAACTTTCTCAGAGGACTAAGGAAGGAAAAAGTACAATTCAGGCCTCCCTCCTATCGAAAGGGTATTGTGAAACTTTAAAGGGTTCAGAAAAGATTTAAAAGAATGTTGCCAGAGTTGGAGGATTTGAGCTATGGGGAGAGGTTGAATAGGCTGGGGCTGTTTTCCTGGAACGTCAGAGGCTGAGGGGTGACCTTATAGAGGTTTATAAAATCTTGAGGGGCATGGATAGGATAAATAGACAAAGTCTCTTTCGTGGGCTGGGGAGTTCAGAACTAGAGGACATAGGTTTAGGGTGAGAGGGGCAAGATATAAAAGGAGCCTAAGGGGCAACTTTTTCATGTAGAGAGTGGTAAGTGTATGGAATGAGCTGCGAGAGGAAGTGGTAGAGGCTGGTACAATTAGAACATTTAAAAGACATCTGGATTGGTATGTGAATAGGAAGGGTTGGATGGATATGGGCTGGGTACAGGCAAATGGGACTAGATTAGGTTGGGATAACAGGTCGGCATGGACAAGTTGGACAGAAGGGTCTGTTTCTGTGCTGTACAGCTTTATAACTGTGACAGGCTGTTTCTGCTGTTGTCTTTTCTAGTGCCGAGATTGATGCTGGGTGATCCATCTGGTTTCATTTCTTTTTTGAGTCTTCGTAGCAATTAATACAATTGAGTGCCTTGCTAGGCCATTTCAGAGGGAGGCTGAGAGTCAATCACATTGCTGTGCTATGTGAAGTCACATGTAGGCCAGATAAGGTGAGGATAGCAGATTTCCTTCCCTGAAGGACTTTCCTGAGCAAGGTGGATCTTTTTTGACAATGTTTCTTGATCATCAGTAGCTACTTAATTCCAGATTGTTTAATTAAATTTACATGCCATCATTTGCCATGGTGGGATTTGAACCTGAGTACCCAGAACATTACCTGAGTTCCTGGATTAATAGTGCAGTGATAATACCAGTAGGTCATCACCTATGCCATGAAAAGGAAATTTGTATTTGCTGACAGTAATTGATGATAGTAATTAAAATTTTAGTACTAAGTGGCATATTTTTAATCACTCTTTGAAGATGTTATTACCATTTTGAAAAATTGTTAAATTTATCCTGGATTCTGAGTCACACTTGAGCATCCTTCAATACTTCACCCTGGTCATGTCCTTGTGACAAATTTTGGCAGTTGCAGATCAGGTTAATTATGATCTTCTATCCTGAAATTTAAAGTCACCTTTCACATGAATGTACTAAATGTCTGAAGATGATCTTTTATATTGTTATTAATTAGATGGGGGAGGATTGAGGATGAGGGAAATCTAGGTTTGCAAATTGGTGCATTGCTGGGCATCTGTTTTGAAAATCATATCCAGACTAGGTCAGGAAGGGACAGAATATACAAGCATTAAAAAGTGGCAAATAGGGACAAAAGATAAATTGGCAAATTTAATAGTCTTTACTTGAAAGTGTATAGTATTCAGAATAAATTAAATTAATTAATGGCTCAAATTGAAGTTTATGGTTATAATCTTATAGCGGTGCCATGGGGATCAAAGCTGGGAACTGAACGTTAGTTCAAACATGGGCAAGGAAATCTCGTCCTGATTATCACACACCACCCGCTCTTGGCTACTGAATTAGTACTCCTCCATGTTGAACACAACTTAGAGGAAACATTGAGGTTGGCAAGGATGCAGAATTCACTGTGGGTGGGTAGCTGGCCAAGTCCTAAAGGACTTAGCTGCTATATGAGTCCACAGTTGGTGATGACGGAATCAACAAGATGGAACCTGCATGCTTGACCTCATCCTTGCCAGCCTGCTGCAGGTAAACCTGTTAATGACATTATTGATTAGAGTGACTGCCGCAAAATCCTTGTGGAGACGATGTTCCACCTTCACGTTGAGAATATCTTGCATCACGTTGTGTGGCACTACTGCTGTGCTAAGTGGGAAACACTGAATAGATTTGGCAACTTTAAATATGAGCATTTATCAAGCACTGTGGCTCATCAGATGCAGCAGAATCGAACTCCAGCACGTCATGACCTGACAAATTTCCACTCTGCTATTACTATCAACCTTGGCCAATGCCAGCACATCCACATTAGTGTTATTGGGGTTGGTGGAAATGTAGATTTGAAGCCACAATCCAATTGGCCATCATCTCATTAAATAGCCTACTCCTGTTAATAATTTGCATACTGTACTCTGTATTTGTATGACAATTGATGCCTGAGGCTGACACTGAGAGTATAATGGGGGCAGATTCAGTTGTGAAATTCTGGAGGGAACTGGATAATTTGCTGAAGAGTAACCTTTGCCACTCGAGTAGAAAAGGGGAGAGATTGAAAATAGCTGGAAGGTCGATTTAAAATGGGTGGCTTGTTTATTTAACCATGCAGATATGGTGTGCTGAATGTCTTATTCCTGTGCCATTCTGAGAGGAGGTTAGGCCGGAAGTTCTGCAATGAGTAACTCACTCCTCGCTCCCCAAAGTCTGGTCACCGATTTCAAAGCTCAGTTCAGGAGAACAATGGAATATTCTCCCCACTTGCTTGGATGATTGCAGCTTCAACAACCCCTGAAGAAGCTTGACACCATCCAGAAAAAAGCAGCCATCCTATCCATCACCTCTGCCATGAGAACATAGGCAGTAGTGTGTATCATCTGCAAGCTGCATCAAGTCACAAAGTCTCCTTTGATAGTACTTTCCAAACCTCCAACATCTGCTGCCTAATAGGTCAGAGGCACAGAACAAAATCAGCTACTCCTTCCCCACTAAGCTACACACTATCTGACTGAAGTTAAGGGGCTAAAAGTAACAGTAAACAAAATTGAAGTAAAGATACAGATGCAAGATCCTTTATCCGAAAAGCTCTGAACCAGCTATTTTTCAGAATTTGGAATATGTCGGTTTTTACAACAGGTGATGGTTGTATTAATGGTTGCAAGTTTATTTGTTTAATGGTGAAATTGTAAAAGTCCTTACCGGAGGAGCAGACTTCTAAGTAAGAGCGTTGCTCACCAAACAGCCTTGTTAATGAGAAAAAATCCTCAAAAAAACCTTTTGGATGTTCAGATAAAGGATTTTCTACGTGTATTGATGAGAATCTCTGCACACCCAATTCAACCGAATGATAAAAATGATAACTTCAAGAAATTCCAAAATTTTAAACAAGAAAGAAATCCTGAAAGAAAAATTTCTCAATTGTAATAATTAATTTTCAGTGGCAAAGAGTGATAAGCATTTATCATGTAATTAAAAGTAATTTGCTCAAACAATTTGTTACCTTTGGGTTGCAAGTTTATTTGTATTTACTGAACAAAGTATTGTCTGCATTGCTATTTCAATTGAATGAAGAAATTGATAGTTATTATTAGAAGAGATCCTGTTTTGTTTTTAAGTTGAAATGTTGTGTTACATTTTAAAATAAAGTAAACAGGATGTGTTGTAAATGTATTAATACAGTGTATACTATTTGAAAACTGGACTCATCACAAAAGTACATGCTGCACTTTCTTCTGAATCTATTCCAACCATTCTACAAGATATTTTTTATTGTTTAGGAGGACTTTGTAATGCAGTGTTTTGATGGTGTTTTTTTTATACAGAGCCTGCTCAGTTATGCAAAGCAGAGCAGCGTCCATCAACATTGGCTGTGGGATCTGCTGTTAATGCAATGGGTAACCATCAGACACCAACCCCCAACAGTACAGGTTAAATGAATTTTCTTTTATAAATGTACGCTTAAATTAATATGCCATGATGTGTATATATAGAAGTTTAATGGGATCAGTTTGTTGAGAGCAATTAACAGAATTTAATGTGTCAGATGAAATTTTACTTGTGTGTCTTATGTATGACATTTTAAAAGGAGTTGCAGGTTATTCATATGAGAAAATCTTAATACCCAAGCTTGGAGGAAATACTCAGTGATAGGATGAAAGTTTTGTTGCACAGTTAAAGAACCTCCCTCTTGATCTGTACAGAACATTGAGGAATCAAAGTTGCACAGCCTTTATTGTGATTCTAGAAGTAGCCCTAAGGAATTGCATAATGACAAGTGTGAGAATGAGCCATTACAATGCTTTGTTTATTGAGACTCAAGTGACGAAACCAGGATTACATTATTGCATTTTCATACTTGGTATTACATAGCTAGAAAAATAAAACAATACAAATTCAGTAGTCTACATTTAACCGTTGTGTATTCATTTTATGCTTTAGAACATAGAACAGTACAGCACAGGAACAGACCCTCCACCCCACCATGTCTGCACTGACCATGATGCAATTCTAAACTAATCCTATCTACTTGCACATGTATCCTTCTATTTCCTTCCTGATGATGTGTCTATCATGCCTCTTAAATGCTGCTATTGTGTATGCTTCTACCACCTCCCCAGGCAACATGTTCCAAGTACTTACTACCATCTATGTAATAATAATTTGCTTTGTACAACTTTGAACTTGCCCCTTCTCATCTTAAATCTATGATTCCTAGTATTTAACAATTCCACCCTGGGCAAAAGACTCCCAACTATCTGTCCTATCCATGCCCTCCATAATTTTATATACTTCTATCAGGTCATCCTTCAACATGTGACACTGGCGAAAACAATTCAAAGCTTGTTTAACTTCTCCTTTATAGCTATTTTATTCCAATTCAGGCATTATCCAATTAAAAAATCTCTTATGCACCCATTCCACAGCCTCTACATCCTTCTCAGAGTGTAGCAACCAGAACTTCATACAATACTCCAAATGTGGCCTAATTAAAGTTGTATGTAGTTGCAACATGACCTGCCAACTTTTGTACTCAATGCTCAACCAATGAAGGCAGCATGGCATTGCCGCCTTTTCTGCCTTATGTACTTATCTTGCCACTTTCAGGGAGCTACGGGCTTACAATCCTATATATCAATGCTTCTAAGGGTCCTGCCATTTAGTCTACACTTGGCTCTTGTACTTGAACTTCCTAAATATATCTCCTCACACTTGTCCAGATTGAACTCCATCTGCCATTTCTCCACGCAACTTTCCAACTGATCTTGTTGTATCCTTGGACAATATTCCGCGCTATTCACAGGTCCAACAATTTTGTGTCATTTGCCAACTTAATCATACCACCTGCATTTTCGTCTGAAACATATATATAAATTACAAACGATAGGGATCTCAGCATTGATCCTTTTGGAGCACCATTGGTCACAGATCTCCTGTTAGAAAAACACCCCTCCACAATTACCCTCCGTCTTCTACGACCAAGCTAAGTTTGTATCCAATTGACCAACTAACTGAATCTCATGTGACTTAATCTTCAGGACCATCCGACCGTGAGGAAGCTTATCACATGCTTTAGTAAAGTCCATGTAGCTACATCCACTGCCCTACACTCAATCTTATCTTCACCACTTCCTCAAAAGCTCAGTCAAATTTGTGAGACAAGACCTCCCCCATGCACAAGGGTGTGCTGACTGTGCTGAGTAGGTCAGTCAGTTTTTCTCCAAATGTGAACAATTCTAGTCCCCGTGAACTTTCTCCAAAGATTTCCCTACTGCTGATGTAAAAGTCACCAGTCTATAATTTCCAGAATTATCTCTGTTGCCCTTGAAGAAAGGAACAACATTGGCTATTCTTCACTGTTCTGAGACCTGAGACCTTGTCTGTGGCTAAAGACTGTACAAAAATGTGTCAAAGCTCCAGCAATCTCCTCTCTTACCATCTAAGATAGATCCCGTTAGTTCTGGGGACTTATCTACCTTACTGATTTTCATGATTCAGCATCACCTTTTAGTTAATATTGACAAGCATTAGAATATCAACATACCCCTTCCTAATCTTACCATCGTCCATGTTCTTTTCCTTGGCGAGTAATTATGAGAAGTACTCGTTAAAGACCTCACCCACTTTCTCTAATTCCATGCATAAATTACATTCTTTGTCCTTGAGTGGACTGACCCTTTCCATTGTTTTCTTCTTGCTCCAATAATAGTATAAATGTCTTGAGATTCTCCTTTAATCCTACTTAACCAAGATAATTTCCTGGTCTCTCTCAGTCCTCTTTATTCGTTGTTTATATTTCTTCCTGCTTCCTTTATATTCCTCAAGGATCTTGTCTGATTTCAGTTTCATAAACCTGACAAATGCTTCTGTTTTCTTTTAACTAAACTTTAAATATCTCTTGTCAGCCTGGGTTTCTGAATCTTGCTATCTTTATCTTTCATCCTCCAAGGAACATGCTGGTTCTGAATGCTGATCAACTGTCCTTTTAAAAGACTCCCATACGTCAGCTGTGGATGTTCCCTCAAACAACTGCTCCCAATCTAATTTCTCCAGTTCTTGCCTAATACTGTTGTAATTAGACTTTCCCCAATTTAGCACCTTCACTCGAAGGCCAGTCTTATCCGTAATGGATGAACCCTTTGAGATGTCCTTTCTTAGTGCAGCTGTGACGTTCTCCTTAACCGGCAATGCAACTCACCCAACTCTTTTACATCCCTCTCTATCCTGTCTGGAACATTGAAACCCTGGAACATTGAACTACCAGTTCTGCCCTTCTCTCAATCAATTTTCTGTAATGGCTACAGCATCATAGTTCCACTTAAACGTTTATAGTACAGCCTGTACTCCTATTTTTGACACAAATCAAGTGAGAAGGCCTTATTGTCAGTTTGATAATCCCATGACTGAAGCACATCATATTTGTAAAGCTTACTTTAACTCTTGTTTTTAAGTAGCCATCTTTAGCTTAGAGATAGCAATTGAAATGTTACAATTTCTTTTCATATGTTGGCAGCCAATTCTACCAACCTTTTCCAATTATCTTGTTGTCTTGCCTGAAATGAAGGAGCTAAATATTCATGAAAACAGTAAGTGCTGGCAAATCTGTGCTGTTCTGACATTATTTGTAGAGAAACAGATTTGACATTTGAAGTTCAACATGATCCTGTGCTGAAGCAGAGTGATATTGGACTCTGTTAACTGTTTCTCTTCCCACAGATTTTGCCAGACTTGCTAAGTTTCTCCAGTACTTTCTGCTTTTATTTCAGATTTCCAGCATCTGCAGTTATTTGCTTTTAGCTAAGTATTCATGTTTGTTTCATTATTCAAAAAAAATGTTTGAAATGATAATCAACATCAAATTGTTCACCTGAGCACTGATGCCAAGATGTTAGTCACATCATTACTTGGAAGTCAAACTTCGTAAAATGTGAAGTATTAAAAATGTAAATTGAGGAAAATAAGTCCTTTTATTGGAAATTTATGCAACCAAGGAGTATACTTGATTTTATGAGCTGTATTGTGAAATAGTTTAATTATTCGGTTCTTCTCCATTAGAAGAATGGTTATCTGTTTGCATTCCAGATTGCCCGTTTTTTTAAAGAGGCTGTCATTTAATTACAGTTAGTCAATAGACACTGTTAAGCTGGAAGTGCACGTTTTGTGGGGCAGTGGTAGTGGCTCCACCTCCAGTTCGACTTAAGTTCCACCTGCTTCAGAGGCCTGAACAGTTTTATTGGAATAATTTGTTATACAGCATTTCTAAATGATTGATTATTTGCTTACCATTATGGTTAGAAAAAGAATATTTGGCTAGGTTCCTTGTTTCTGATTCGATTACACCATCATGTGGTCATTGGCTAAGATTGGGATGGAGCTCTTCTGCGATACTGCTTGGATAAATAGTCCTGTGTCCTGAATGAAAGACTGATATTCTGTTATTTGCAAGAAGATCATATCGTAAGATCTTATTCCATTCAGTGGGAAACCTCATTTAAAGGTTAGCTCTGGAGTACAATTGGAAATGTTTTGTCAGAACAGCATTTTTGTGCTGCCTCTGTTTACCCACCAGTGTACAAATTAACAATAATTAGATGTATGAAGCCACAGGGTTAGCATTCACAATGTTACATTTGATAAATTGATGAGTATTTCAGCTGAGTTCATCTTGACAGTGAATCAAAATTGCTTACTAGCTAAAACTGGTGTTGTTACAAAGTATTAGAGGAAGTAAAATGTATGTTGCAAAGCAGCTAGATTATTTGATAATTTATTTAACAATATATATCTTTTGGTTAAAAAGTCTGTTTGTATGTGACAGTATATTCATTATCTTAAGACAATACAAAATAAAGTTACTTTCAAAAGCGATACTGTCTTCTGTGGAGGTCTGTTTCGCTATCTTCTTTGTACTACAAAAAAATTCATCAATAGAAATAACTAAGGTGTGATTATGTGTTTCTGTGAATTAGGAAGTGGACAGTCAGCACCAAGCAGCAGCCTCACTTCACCCAGCCATGTAAATCTGTCTCCTAATACAGTCCCAGATTTTTCGTATTCCAGTAGTGAGGATGAATTCTATGATGCTGATGAGTTCTACCAGAGTAATTCTTCTCCAAAGCGTTGCATAGAGTGAGTACTTTATAATAATTGTGACTATTACTTATTTATATATTGACGTAACCTATAATAATGGAAATGTAATTTTCATTTAGTGTGTTGCTTACATTGCAAGGTATAAAATATATTGAGAAATCTACTGCAAAGTTATTCTCAAGCCTATTGCTTTCCTTGCAGAAAATTTGACTGAATTTTACTACCTTATTGAAATAAGGTATGCTATTTTGAGATTTGGTAATGCACATTGTTGACATACAAAGTAGAAGAATTCAGATGCTACATTTTTCTTGGTCAATATGATTTTGCAGTATGTGATGCCAAAACAATTTTGAGCCTCATTATTGGCATTTCCCAGTTTGTTTAATTCTTTAGAAGCCTACTGCTGGAAACGTTTCTATCCTGACGGTGAGTGGGTGCTTCACTCACTGAGCTGTGGTCCTCAAGTTGTTTTTTAAGAGGCAATATGACAAGGGGCAAAAGACCAGCTACAACAAAATCAGTGATTATCTTGTATTTGGGTTAGTTAATTTTCTCTTGATCGATGCCTTTCCATTTCACGCCAATATCCTGTACTACCAGCCTGTCTTGAAAGCAGCAATATTGTGAACTTACCTTCCTTGCATTTGACATGACTATTGTACAATAATTGGCCATAATTAGAACCAAACGGCAGGATGCATCCTCAAAAAAAAGGAAAAGTTGCAACTGACAGTTTTACATTTTCTGAGCATTTACTCTTGATATTCCAACCATCTCGGCTACTCAAAGCTTGGAGTGCAAGATGGTTTTGTTTTAATGTGTGAATTTTAATTTTCCTGTATCTCTCAATATTTTCATAGCTACTGATTCAGTCTAAGATTGATACCTTAAGATCCCACGTTGCTCTTTTGCTGTACAAACATCCAAAATAGCAGCCAGAAGTAGACCATTCCAAACATTGAATTTGTTCTACTATTCCGTAAAACCATAAGTGACCTATTGTGGTTTGAACTCCACATTTCCATTTACCCCGATAACCCTTGACTTTTCTGTTTAAAAAGAATTTATCCACACCTGTTTTAAAAATATTCACTGACCCTGTCTCCAATAGTCCCTCAGGTAGAAAGTTCCAAAGTTGCACAACAGTAAGAGCAAAAAATTCTCCTCATCTCTGACCTGAAAGTGCAAACACAAATTTTAAAATAGTGCTCCTTTTTCTGGACTCATTTGCAGGAAGAAACATCCTTCCAATATCAACCTTGTTAAGACTTTTCAGGATCTTCAACACTCAAGCAAATCACCCTAACTTTTCTAAATCCCAGAGGAAATAAGCCCAACCTATCCTCATAAGAGAACCCACTCATTTCCAAGTATCAATCCAGTAAACTTTCCCTGAACTGCTTTCAATATATTTACATCCTTCCTGAAATAAGGAGACCAAAACCAAATGTGTGTTTGCGATGTGGTCTCACCAGTGTCCTGTATATCTGAAACATAATATCCTTCCTTTCATATTCATTTCCTCTGGAGGTAAAAGACCTCTCATTAGACTTCTTGATTATGTGCTATAACTGCACAGTAATCTGTGACTCATAGAAGACAACACTTGAATCCCTGTGCACCTCAGAATTCTGCAGCCGTTCTCTGTTTAACTAATATTCTTCTATTCTGATCTACTTTACATTTTCCCACATTATCAATATAATGTATTAGTATATTGATGGCATTTTGTCAAGCGAACATCTAGCTTATTTTTCTTTAAAATCTAAAGAGCAAGCTGGAAACTTGACCCTTTCTTGGTTCCAGCTCTAGCTATTAACTTTTCCTGTGATCTGAGTGAATGATTTCTTTTTAGATATTAAGAAATACTTAAAAATAGTATCACTTAGTACCTTTGTCAGCTTGAACCTTAAATGAGTTTCATTGACTTATGACCTCCACTTTGGCTTATTGATTAAGATTTTCTATGACTTCACTTTGAATTGTTTTCCTGCATTCTTGTCACAATTTATTTCCTGAGCTTCCTTCAGTATCTTATAAGATATGTGAATCATGTGATTCTGTATTAAACGTTGCAGTTCTCCAGAATAACAAGTTTCAGAATTAATAGGGAAAGAGCCCTATTAGAAACTCTGCTGAGTAACCATTCAGAATTAATCAGGAAACTTGCAGTAAAAAACCGTTGTGCAACTTGTAATCATAATATGATTGAATTTAATGTTGTGCTTGAATTTTAAATGTGACCCAAACCTCAATGGGATAAGACATTATTCAACAATCGTAAACTGAACAGTAAACAGTGAATAGTAAACTTAGGGTTAAACAGTAGCAAATATTCAAGAAATATCTGGTGCAATACATAACTAGTGCATACCATTCAATGACAAAGGTTCAGTGATTGTAGTTAAGTACCTATGGTCAACAAATGAGGTAAGAGACAATATCAAAGACTAGGCTTACACAAATGCAAGGAGAAATGAGGACTGCAGATGCTGGAGATCAGAGTTGAGAGTGTGGTGCTGAAAAAGCACAACAGGTCAGGCAGCATCTGAGGAGCAGGAGAATCAATGTTTTGTGCATAAGCCCTTCATCAGGAATGAGGTTTGGGTCAGAGCTGAGAGATAAATGGGAGAGGGGTGGGATTTGGGGGAAAGTAGCTCTGAAAGTGATAGGTGTATGAAGGTGAGGGAAAAGGTGTTAGGTCGGGGGGGAGTGCCGGACAGGTCCGGAGGGTGGTGCTGAGTTGAGGCTTGGGACTGGGATAATGCGGGGGAGGGGAAATTAGCAACATTTATCCCGTGTGGTTGCAGGATTTCAAGGCGGAATGTGGTCTGCCGCCAGTGAAGTCATCAGCCGAGTACCTAACCGAAACATTGCACTCGTCGCTCATGACACCACTTCCGTCCCTGTTAACACAGCCATAAGCACCACTTCAGCCCTCTTCATGAGCGTCACTTCCGTTGGTGACATCACCACTGACCCTATAACCACGCCTACTCAAGCAACTGTTAAGCACTCAATCAACTCCAACCTCATTGTCCATGAATCCCGCACTGCCCGATTCTACCTCTTTCTCAAGATTCACAAACCTGACGGCCCCAGTTTCGACCCATTGTCTCAGCCTGCGACTGTCCCACTGAACTTATCTCCTCCCACCTTGACACTGTCCTGTCCCCGTAGTCCAGGAACTCCCCATCTACAATTGTGACACCACCTATGCCCTTCGCCCCCAATGCCTCATCTTCACCATGGACATCCAGGCTTGTACGCATCAATCCACCATGACGAAGGTTTCCAAGCCCTCCGTTTCTTCCTATCATGCCGTTCCAACCAGTAGCCTTCCACTGACATCCTCATCCGCCTGTCTGACTTGGTCCTCACTGTCAACAACTTCTCCTTCCAATCCTCCCACTTCCGCACCCACATGGGACCCAGCTATGCCTGTCTGTTTGTTAGATATGTGGAACAGTCCATCTTCCTCAGTTACACTGGCACCACCACCCACCTGTTCCTCCTCTACGACCATGACTCTTATCGGCACCACCACGTACTCCCACGAGGAGGTTGAAAAGTTCATCAACTTTAACAACACCTTCCACCCCGACCTCAAATTCACCTGGACCATCTCTGACACCTCCCTCCCCTTCCTGGACCTCTCCATCACCGTCTGGCGATCGACTAACCACAAACATTTACTACAAGCCCACTGACTCCCACAGGTACCTAGACGACACCTCCTCCCACCCTACCTCTTGTAAAAATGCCATTCCTGATTCCCAATTCCTCCACCTCCTCCACATTTGTTCCCAGGATGATCAATTCCACCTCAAAGTCCCAGATGGCCACCACCTTCCACAATCGCAACTTCCTTCCCACGTGGTTGACGATGCCCTCCAGCACATCTCCTCTCAGCATTCCGAAAAGACCATTCCCTCTGTGACTCCCTTGCCAGGTCCACACCCCACTCCTGGCACCTTTCCCTGCCATCACAGGAAATGCAAAACCTGCACCCACTCCCCTCATTTCTGTCCAAGCCCCCAAGGGATCCTTCCACATCCTGGTGTGGTCCCGTCTACATCGGGGAGACAGAATGCCTTCTTGCGGGTCGTTTGAGGACGTGTCTGGGACACCCACGCCCACCAACTCCACCGCCCCATGGTTGAACACTTCAACGCCCCCTCCCACTCTGTCAAGGACATGCAGGTCCTGGGCCTCTTCCACCGCCAAACGGTTACCACCCGACGCCTGGAGGAGGAATGCCTCATTTTCCACCTTGGGACTCTGCAACCACTTGGGATAAATGTGGATTTCAACAGCTTCCTCATTTCCCCTCCCCCCATATTATCCCAGTCCCAAGCCTCCAACCTGGCACTGCCCTCCTGACCTGTCCATCACTCCCCCCTCTGACCCATCACCTTTTCTGTCACCTTCATCCACCTATTGCTTTCTGAGCTACTTTCCCCTAGATCCCACCCCCTCCCATTTATCTCTCAGTTCTGTCCCACAAGCCTCATTCCTGATGAAAGGCTTATGCCCAAAACATGGATTCTCCTGCTCCTGGGATGCTGCCTGACCTGCTGTGCTTACACAAATGCAAGGGAACAGTGTAAATCCAATGAGCTGGAAGAGCTGAAGAAAGCAATGATGGTGCAAAAAAGAAACAGAAAGAAAACGTGCAAGGAAGAACAAAGCTAAAGCAGAAGGTTTTATAACTTCATCAAAGACGAATACGAAAGGTGAACATCGCCTAATTAAAAATGAATGTTGATAAATCTATAATGAACAAGAAGGAAATGACAGAATTACTGAATGACACAGTTATACTTCCATATTTGTTTTCATGATGAAGGAAAATCTCAATATGTTGGCCGTAATTTTGCAATGTTTTCTGGCTTATAGGATAGTGATTTGTATTAGAAAATTTAAAATTTCCAAGGCAAGACCAAAAATAATATAACTGTCAATTCTATTGCATAGGGATCTATAATAAAGCTGTAGCTATATTCCATCCTATATATTTAACATTAATGCCCAATCAATCTTGCATACAAGGTGACGGAAATGTCCTCAGCAGAGGCCTCCCCTTCATTCCCCTATGCTCTCGGATTAACAAGTTCAACACGCGGCGATATATCGAACAATTCTTCCGCCGCCTTTGCCTCCGCGCCTACTTCTTCAACCAAGATTCTTGCCCACCCTCTGACGACCCCTTCTCCTGCCTCCAACACACCCCATCCACCTGGACATCCTGTGCTGGCCTCTTACCTGCCCTCGATCTCTTCATAGCCAACTGCCGCCACGACATTAACCGCCTCAACCTCTCCACCCCGCTCACCCACTCCAACATCTCACCCTCGGAACGTGCAGCCCTCCACTCCCTCCGTTCCAACCCCAACCTCGCTATCAAACCGGCAGACAAGGGAGGCGCGGTGGTAGTTTGGCGCACCGATCTTTACACCGCTGAGGCTAAATGCCAGCTCGCGGACACCTCCTCCTACTGCCCCCTTGACCATGACCCCACCTCCCACCACCAAACCATCATCTCCCAGACCATCCATAACCTCATCACTTCAGGGGATCTCCCATCGACTGCGTCCAACCTCATAGTCCCACAACCCCGCACCGCCCGTTTCTAAATCCACAAACCTGACTGCCCCGGCCAACCCATTTTCTCAGCCTGCTCCTGCCCTACCGCACTCATCTCTGCATACCTCGACACGGTCCTGTCCCCCTTAGTCCAAGAACTCCCTACCTACGTTCGGGACACCACCCATGCCCTCCACCTCCTCCATGATTTTCGCTTCCCCGGTCACCAACGCCTTATCTTCACCATGGACATCCAGTTCCTGTACACCTCCATTCTTCATCACGAAGGCCTCAAAGCCCTCCGCTTCTTCCTTTCCTGCCGTACCAACCAGTACCCTTCCACTGCCACCCTCCTTCGACTGACTGAACTGGTCTTCACCCTGAACAACTTCTCTTTCCAATCTTCCCAATTCCTCCAAACCAAAGGAGTAGCCATGGGCACCCGCATGGGCCCCAGCTATGTCTGCCTCTTCATAGGATATGTGGAACAGTCCATCTTCCGCAGCTACACTGGCACCACCCCTCACCTTTTTCTCCGCTACATCGATGACTGTATCGGCGCTGCCTCATGCTCCCATGAGGAGGTTGAACAGTTCATCCACTTTGCCAAAACCTTCCACCCCAAACTCAAATTTACCTGGACCGTCTCAGACTCCTCCCTCCCCTTCCTAGACCTCTCCATTTCTATCTCGGGCGACCGAATCAACACGGACATTTACTATAAACCGACCGACTCCCACAGCTACCTAGACTACACCTCCCCCACCCTGCCCCCTGTAAAAACGCCATCCCTTATTCCCAATTCCTTCGTCTCCGCCACATCTGCTCCCAGGAGGACCAGTTCCATTACAGTACAACCCAGATGGCCTCCTTCTTCAAAGACTGCAATTTCCCCCCAGACGTGGTCGACGATGCTCTCCACTGCATCTCCTCCACTTCCTGCTCCTCCACCCTTGAGGCCCGCCCCTCCAATCACCACCAGGACAGAACCCCACTGGTCCTCACCTGCCACCCCACCAACCTCCATATACATCGTATCATCCGTCGTCATTTCCGTCACCTCCCAACGGACCCCACCACCAGGAATATATTTCCCTCCCCTCCCGTATCAGCGTCCCGAAAAGACCACTCCCTCCGTGACTCCC